>NC_059301.1:34278485-34310985 GCF_017591435.1 Portunus trituberculatus
GTATTGTGCCCTTACAGTAAAACACCCTCCATCCCTTATGGTATGGGGTGCTCTCGGGTATGGTGGTAAGGGGCCATTAGTGGTGCTTCAGAAAAATGTCATGGTAAACCAACAAGTTTACCTGAACATTCTGAAAGAAAATCTGGGGGAGTGCTTTGCCATCAGTGGTGCCGAGATTCTCGAGCACAACAGGGCCCCAGCACACAGGGCACACTCCATCAAAACCTGGCTTCAGGATAGTGAGGTTGAGTTTATTCCCAACTGGCCAAGCAACAGCCCTGACCTCAACCCTATAGAGAACTTGTGGGGCATTTTAAAAAGGGAACTGAGGGAAAGAGACACCTCTACAGTGGAAAAATTAGAGGGTGAGTTGCGTGCCGCCTGGGAAAGGATTCCCGCCTCTACACTCCAACATCTGGCCGACTCAGTTCCAACACACCTTAGCAAGATCAGGAAGACTGGTCTTTCATCAAATAAGTAGCCATATGTTTGTAAGTATTACACGAATTTACTCTTATGTTGTTCTTAACTTTGCAAACCATCTGGGGGGTTGGGGAGGCAGCAAAAGTTAGCGCGGATATTTTGAAGGTAGGGATCGGCAACCCGGCCAGCCTTTTTTTCCTCCACTGTATGTATGTATATATATATATATATATATATATATATATATATATATATATATATATATATATATGTATGTATGTATGTATGTATGTATGGTGAGGATGTTGAGATCTCTGAAAGTTTCACATACCTTGGTAGTGTAGTGCATAACGACGGTGGGTCGAGCCAAGAAGTTGTACAGCGGATTGGCCTGGCTTACGGCGTTATGGACTCGCTCAACACAAGTATTTGGCATTGTCAGTACCTGTGCAGATGGACAAAGATTCGGATCTTCAAGTCGCTGGTAATCCCTGCCTTACTCTACGGTTGTGAGACATGAACACTGAACACCGATCTAAAGAGGTGAATTGATGTCTTTAGTACTAGATGCCTTCACAGGATCATTGAGTACCGCTGGTATGACTTTGTGTCAAATCAGCGATTGCTCCATTAGACTAAATCGATGCCAATTACCAGCATAGTCCATCAACGCCAACTGCAACTATATGGGCACGTGGCAGGCTACCCAGAAGCCAATTCTGCATATCGGACTGTCTCCGAAAAGGGTAACCCAGCTTGGAGGAGGCCAAGGGGACATCCACAGAACTCATGGCTGCGGCAAGTCAATGCCTCCTGCTGGGAATTGCTTGGCATGGAAAGGGAGCCTGCATGGAGATTTGCGAGGTGTGACCGCCTGGATTGGTGCCATAGGGTAGGCAAGGCGACGTGCTCCCCAGTGTATGGCCCCCATGATATATATATATATATATATATATATATATATATATATATATATATATATATATATATATATGATTTTTTTTCCTGAAGTTCAGTTCCTCATAAGTGCTCTAACCTAACCTAACCTAACCTTAAAATGTTATATATTGTTTGTGTCGTGTTACATTCAGAAATGTTTTATATGAATTGAATGGTTAATTTGTTATGCTATGAAGTGACCCTTAGGTACTGCATTGATTAAAGACCTACTGGCATTATCTGATATTATCTGATATTATAAATGTCTCACAAGCATTATAAGGTTCATATGAGGATGAGTGGTTGGTGTTATTTCATTCTACAGTATAATTATTTATTTAGTAACATTTCAATTGTTGAAGTTAAAAATTTAGATATATGAGTAGTTTGTCGTCGTCGCCATCATCGTCAAGAGATATTTTTTAAAGGTTGAGGTATCTTCTTGTAAAGGCGAGTTCACACGTGCCAATTTGCAACTGAAATTTTACGTCGGTAGAGTTTTCGACTCAAAATCGGTGTTTAGCGACTGGAGAAACCAGTAGCAAAACAAGAGCAACATGTTGGTCTTGTTAGTCAATTTGCGACTTTATTTACATCGTGACGTTTGGAGTAATTTTAGAAAATGTGGTCTCCAGTTATAGAGGCAGCAGTTTGCGATACCTTAAGCAGACAATATCAGCTACGAAACCTCCAGACTGGAATACGACCACGAAAGTTTTACCAGTAGTGTAAAATTGTATCTGCTATGATGGCGGATATCGCGCTGCCCTCTATCGCTGCGGTCTCTCAGCATGGAGTACCATAAATGAAGAAAGGTTAGGACATCTCATTCCGCCTACTGGTGGGTTTACGCGATAGGTTATGTCGGGTTACCGCTCTAGGTGTCTTAAGTTCTTTATTTTTATCTACAAGCTATCATAATCGTTCTCATGAAGTAGTTAGTAATTCTTCTTGCCTGTCAAGCAGTAAAAGTAAAAGAAAAACAAGTAAAAAAAATTGCAAACTAGCTTTATATTTTTTCCCCCTGAGGAAGGGGGTCAGGTCACCAGGCAAGCACACACGTGCAAATCGACTCACTTCCTGGTCGCCACAATGAAAGTACACATTGCCGTTCCCCCGTACTGTGTGTTGTACAGCTAAAAAAAAAGTCTCTGCATCCAATGATGTTCAATAAATAAGTGGAGCTTGGGGCAATAACTGAAATAAAATGCTGTCTCATCTTGTGTTTTTTCTCACCACTCACTATGTTAGACTGGGTATCTCGAGAGGACATAACCAGCACCTTTACTGTATTTAATTTACTTACTACATAATCATCTGCAGAGATCATCATGTCTCTTGTTTCCCCCAACACTTTTTTTTCTTTTTTAAGCAAAATCATGCGTTACCTACTCAATTCCTTATTTGTTGAGACTAGACATGTTTATCCTCAACCAATTGACAGCAAGGCATAATAACGATGAATTCATTGACAAGTTATGTTAGTTTTGTATGAAAATAGTTGGCGCAGTGACTATCGCTGACATTCATGTGTACTATCGAAACCGTTAGTGGACCACAACATACCTCACTTATAGTGGAAAACACACTGCCTAGTTCTTTCTGGAGTGCACAGAACAGTGGAAAGTGCACAAAATATACTAGGAAATATGCCAGAACTAGAGTTGTTGATAGAGGAAAGAGATCCCGATGTACTGTGTGTCTGCGAGACGTGGCTCCTTCCTGAAACACCTGATGAATTTGTTAATCTTAAGGGCTATAATATTTACAGATGTGATAAAGGACGTGGTGGGGGAGTCTGCTTATATGTGAAGAATGTTTTTAATGTCACTTCTATTCATAGGAACATTTGTAAACCTGCCGGTGTAGAGGATGTATGGGTGACAGTGCAGTGCCGAAAGTTGCCATCTATCATTGTCGGCTGTCTGAACCGCCACCCAAAGGCAACCATTGAAACATTTGAGTACATCCATGACATTTTTAGATCGATGTGGTTAACTAATAAGAATTTTTATGTGTTAGGGGATTTTAATGATGATTTTTTATCTGTTAGCAGTAATCTTAAGAATATCTTAGCTAGTACTAGATTGTCTCAGGTAATTGAAAAGCCAACTAGAATAACTTCTCATAGTGCCACCTTACTGGATGTCATAATCACCAACAATTCTGAATCTATACTTAGTTCAGAAGTTGTTCCATGTCCTATTGCTGATCACGATTTGGTAACAGCTATGATAAACTTACGCAAGCCCAAACGTCAACCCGCAGCAACCAAGACCATTCGTCACTTGGCTAGCTACTCCTCAGCCTCTTTTCTTAGTTTGTTAAATAATGAAAGTCATACATTGCAACAAATATTTCAAACAGACAATGTAAATAAACATTCCCTGACACCTTTCAGCAATGTTTAAATGCATGTGCTCCATTTGTCACTAAAACCATCAGAAGACCTTATGCTCCTTAGATTAGCGATGATTTAAAATCAGTGATGAATGAACGGAACAGTAAACAAAAGGAGTTAAAACGTGATCGGCTCAACAATACACTACAAATCGAATATAAGAATCTTAAAGTGCAAGTTAAAGGAATGATCAGTACAGCAAGGAGGGGAGTATTATAACAAAGAATTCAATGACAAGCGAGGAGATATAGCAGCCACGTGGCAAGTGGTTCATCAAATTTTCCCTGGCAAGTCAAAGGACAATAATTGTGTCCCTTCTGGGAGTAGAGTGGACGAGTTAAACACCTATTTTGCTAATGTAGGCAACAAAACTTTTATAAAGACACAAAAGAGTTTGACTGAAGATAATGTAACTCTCCATAATGCCATTGCTACTTATAATTTACATCACTTTAGACCACAGCCTATAGACGCTAGCACTGTAATTCTCACTATTAAACACCTAAAAGACACAAATTCTTATGGGGCTGATGGTATACCACTTCGATTTTTAAAAGATGCTTTACCTGTTATAACTCCATATCTCACTTGTATTATAAACACCTCAATTGTTACAGGCATTTTCCCAACAACATGGAAGCACGCCTTTGTAACTCCCATTTATAAAAGTGGAGCATCGGATGACCCTAGCAATTACAGGCCTATCTCTTTATTGTCAATTTTATCTAAAGTTCTTGAGAAAATTAAAGCTGAGCAATTAGTTAACTTTCTTGAATCTCGAAAACTACTCAGTAATACACAACATGGTTTTAGACCAGGACTGTCAACAGTAACAGCACTAACCAAAGTCGTAATGGATATTTATGAAAGCATGGATAACAAGAAGATTTCTCTACTAACCCTATGTGACTTGTCGAAAGCTTTTGACAGCGTAAGCCACAGCATTTTGTTGAAAAAGCTATATGATATTGGCATTGATTCCTTTTGGT
Source organism: Portunus trituberculatus (assembly GCF_017591435.1). Classification (NCBI taxonomy): domain Eukaryota; kingdom Metazoa; phylum Arthropoda; class Malacostraca; order Decapoda; family Portunidae; genus Portunus; species Portunus trituberculatus. Next base: position 34,283,238 of record NC_059301.1, read on the forward strand.
TTAAAGACTATTTAGCACACAGAACTCAGTGTGTTCGTGTTGGAGAAAACATTTCCTCAAAATTAGAAGTGTCTTTTGGAGTCCCTCAGGGGTCAATACTTGGGCCTATCTTATTTACGATCTATGTTAATGACCTTGCTACTCATATCAATGACTGCCAGCTAGTACAATACGCTGATGACACTCAGTTCATTCATTCAGATTCGATCGATAATTTAAATGAACTAATCAGACGAACAGAAGAAACTCTGAATAAAATAATAAGCTATTTTAATAATAATGGTCTCCTACTAAATGCCAAGAAGACACAGTGTATGTTCATTGGATCAAGAGCTCTATTATCTAGAATACCAAATAACACCATAATGCATGTTAATGATGCACAGATTAAGCCAAGTGATTCTGTTAAGAACTTGGGAGTTTATTTCGACAAGTACATGCTTTTTGACAACCACATTACTGAGTTAGCCAAGAAAACTTTTGTGATACTTATGTATATTAATCGCATAAAAAACTTGTTTAGTACTAAGGCCAGAACAACTGTGATACAGACACTCGTCCTTAGCTTGATTAACTACGGCATGACGGTGTGGGGCACCACCAATAAAACTCAGCTAAAAAGAGTACAAAAAATACAAAATTTTTCTGCCAAAGTGGCTGTGGGTAATAGATCTAAGTATGACCATGCTTCTCCTATTTTAAATTAATTAAGATGGCTACAAATTAGCAAAAAATGTGATTACGAGCAATGTGTTTTTATGTTCAATATTCTAAAAAAGAAATATCCTAGTTGGCTTGTCACCTTTCCAAGTGTGAATGATGTAAACCAGACAAACACGAGGCAACACAATCTACTGTATATACCCAGAACTAGCACTGACAACGGCCAGAGATCAATTTCTGTAAAAGGTCCGCGATTATGGAACGCCTTGCCCTCGTGTATAAAAGATATAGGAAATGTGTTCACGTTCAAAAGAAGACTTATAAACTTCCTTCTGAGTAACGACCTTCAGCTTTAATTGTGACACCACTAGTACTTCTCTTTCTATGTGGCAATTTTATGATTAGTGTTCTTATGTTTTACTGTATTTTAGTCTCATATTTTGAATTTTATGATGTTTTAGTAATAGTTTTACTGCTAGTTTTACCGCTAATGTTGTCTTTTTACACGATAGTTTATTAGCATGATGTTCTTCTTTTATCGTATTTTAGTGTTATTACATGAATTTTACTGTCTTAGTAATCTTTTATAATTATGACACTTCATCATTATTCTTAATTTTAGCTATATCTGTATCCTGCTAGGAGAATGTCACAATGTACACCTGTAACAATAACCATTGTTAACAATGGAATAAGACAATAGAAAAAAAAAAAATTCTAAAAAATGTATTATGGGACCTAACACGGGACATAACGCTCAGACCCGCCTTGAGCACAGACCCTCCAGTACTCTAGAGGTGTTATTAGAATTGGTGAGGGAAAAAGAACACATCTGGGACCCCAGAAATGAATTATACAGTAAAAAAGCTTGCTTGCGCAAATTGACGTTCGACGAAATAACTGCCACTCTCCAAAAACTTCCCCTTAATGCAGGGTGTTGTTGGAGATGAGGATTGAAGACTTGTCAAGATTTAATCTGATTGCAATTGTGCAGTCTCCATAATTAAGATCAACAATTTTCTCATGAGAAATGTAGGCTAATTTAGAGTGTGGTAGACACTCCTTTCTTTCCTTTTACTTGGCCAGGGACGTATCCACAGGCATTTTCTTTTCTGTTGACTCTTCCGGTACGCCAAAAGAAGAGCAACCACCGCTTCAGCATCGTCAATAAATGTATCAATCAATCATCTTGAAGGGTAGCTGTTTGTTTACATTCACTTCCCGCCAAGGCGCCAACTAGTCGATACTTTTCAGTCGCTACGTGTGACACTTTCCGACTAGAAACGATGATTCGGAAACTCTACCGACGTAAAATTTCAGTCGCAAATTGACACTTGTAAACGCGCCTTAAAATGTGTGAATATTACAGTTGGAGTTTCATTACAGGAATAATGTTGTGATGTATATGCTTTCGTGATGTAAGATGGCTTTTTATAATTTATCAATTGATATAGCTACATTTCGGAACCTAATTCATTAACTGATTGAAATATGATTACTTCTGGTGATGGATGGATGGGTGGTTAAACTTTATTCGAGAAGGAGGGCAAGTGATGGCAGCCATTGGTGTGTTCACTTTTATCATTACCGGAAGCGGGGATCCTGACACTGGCAGCACCACTAGCGACGCATTAGTACCAGTCACAGGGGACTTTTCTCGTGTGTTACATTGCTGTGTATACTACGTATTTCAACTATTCAAGCCTTAACTGTGGGTACGTATATGATATATATATATATATATATATATATATATATATATATATATATATATATATATATATATATATATATATATATATATATATATATATATATATATATATATATATATATATATATATATATATATATATATATATATATATATATATATATATATATATATATATATATATATATATATATATATATATATATATATATATATATATATATATATATATATATATATATATATATATATATATATATATATATATATATATATATATATATATATATATATATATATATATATATATATATATATATATATATATATATATATATATATATATATGTGTGTGTGTGTGTGTGTGTGTGTGTGTGTGTGTGTGTGTGTGTGTGTGTGTGTATTCACCTAGTTGTATTCACCTAGTTGTAATTTTACAGGGCCTGGGTATCATACTCGTGTGGCCCGTCTCCATATCTACACACATCCAACTTTCCTTTAAAACTATGCACACTCCTTGCTGACACCACCTCCTCACTCAACCCATTCCACACCTCCACACATCTTTGTGGGAAACTATATTTTTCACATCCTTCAAGCATATTCCCTTGGCTATCTTTTTACTATGCGATCTTGTAGTTCTACTTAAGTTTTCCTCTCTCAACATCATTTGCTCATTATCCACTTCATCCAGTCCATTCAACAGTTTATAAACCTGTATTAAATCTCCTCTTTCTCTTCTTTGTTCCAAGGTAGGCAAATTCATTTCTTTTAATCTCTCCTCATAGGTCATTTCTGCCAATTCCGGAACCATTTTTGTTGCCATTCTCTGCAATCTCTCCAACTTCCTTATATGCTTCTTTTTATAAGGGGACCAGACCACTCCAGCATATTCCAATCTTGGTCTAATTACCATACTAATTAATTTCTTCATCATATCTTTATCCATAATGGAAGGCTAATCCAATATTTTTTATCAAATTATACGTTTCTCCAAACATCTTATCAATATGAGCCTCAAACTGCCCATGGTCTTGTATTATCACTCCCAAATCCTTTTCCTTTTCCACCTTTTTCAACACTACTTCTTCACCCATCTTATATGACCCTCTTGGCCGTCTTCCACTCTTTCCCATCTCCATCACATGACTTTTGCTCAGATTAAATTCCATTTGCCACCTCTTGCTCCACTCCCAAATCTTATCCAGGTCTGCCTGTAAAATTTCACAATCTTCTTCACTCTTCACACACCTACACAACTTCGCATCATCCGCAAACAAATTAATATAACTGTTTACTCCCTCTGGCATGTCATTTATATATACCAGGAAAAGTATTGGTGCCAGCACTGAGCCTTGTGGGACTCCACTCTCCACCACCAACCAGTCCGACCTTGCATCCCTTATTACCGTTCTCATCTCCCTCCATCTCAAGTAGTTTTCCATCCACTTTAACACTTTTCCTTTCAGTCCTCCATAAATCTCTACTTTCCATAACAGTCTCTCGTGAGGTACCTTGTCAAAAGCTTTCTTTAAGGGGCCGTAATTATAAAACTCCACAAAGATGCCGTCTTAGTTAGGAAAAGTACTTAACCTACGAGACTTAAGCGCTAAGAATCTTTCCTAGCAGGATGCTTTGTTAAGTAACCGTCTTTAGGCGCTTACATCGCTAACCGCTAACATGAGCAGACGTTATGTAATGTTTTTTGAGGAATTTCGCAAGAAACGGGTGAAAATACGTAAAAATTATATTCTAAATAAAAAAATATTTATCTAGTTAGTTTTCAACAATCACCTCTTCATTTTAACCTTGATAATTGAAGGTATAAATTTACCACCACTGTTGTCATCTTGTCAAAACAACAATCATTTGGCGCCAACTTCGACTGCACACCATGGCTACTCAAGAGACTCAAGACAAGAAGAGGAACAGGAAGACGAACTGGACGCCTTCATCTGGCCCACCTATACAAAATTCTCGCAAAAATACTCCGGAGCGACTTCTCCACAGCTGGCTGCTCTAAGGAAGCCAGAAATGCTGCTTGAGGAGCAATAGTGCGGAGGTGTCTGCCGTGTCAGACATTCTCCGCACTGAGGAGTGCCAGAAACATTGGCATATTATAAAATCTGAGGCAAGACGGAACACCCGCAAGCAGAGAGAAGCCATGACTGCCACAGGTAAGAGTTATTAATTTGGGAGCTAATTTTTGTTATATTTGTGTGTGAGTTGCAGCAAGATTTTAATATTTTTGAGCTTGATAGAAATTTCAGTTTTACCCTAACAAAAGATATGATTTATCTTATTATTCCTTTTAAGCACTGAATAGGTAAGGCAATTTCACTTAAAGAAAAGTATTTATTTATGGTTATTTATTTTTTGCAAGGAAGCTTACTAGTAATTTGAGTAAATACTAAGTTTCAGCAGGTCTACTGTTAAGGTCACTTGAGATTTAGATCATGGAACCTAACCACTTTAAGGAATAAATTTCAGTAAACTGTTCCTGTTTTAAGTTTGGAAGCAACAACATTGAAAGTTTTGTACTAGTGATTAATATATTAAAGTGCCAGCCATTTCCTGCATTTTTTTTTTTTTTTTTTTTGTGAAGTGGATGCATTTATTGCACACACTAATTATGATGCAGTGTCTACCTCTGACAAATAATATTACTCCAACCACACATCTGAGTTACGTATGTTATGTGAAAACACGTTCTTTATAAATTATTTATTTGTATTTGCAATTCATTAGCAATAAGATTATATTATTCTTTCCAGATGGTGGACCTCCTGCCAACCCTCCTCTCTCCCAGCACAATGAGTTAATCTTTGAGATTTTGGACCCTAAGAATGTCTCTATTCATGGGTGTACCAATAAGGCAAGCATCATTGAATGCACCTTCCTTAACAAAGGATAAGCCACTTGTAGATATAGCAATATTAGGCCATAATGTTGTCTCAAATGTCTGCAATCCAAAATACTCGTTCCCATTTAGTTTACAACTTAGAGTTAAACACAATGGTAAATTTGTTATCTAGTGTTGAGAAAATTTTTTTTTTTTTTTTATTCTTTAACCAAACAGCTAAAACAGTAATAAGAAAAGAAAAAAACTAATAAAGTTAACTTAATTCCTATCCCTTCTCCCCTCATAAATATGGTGTTGTAGTGGGTGAATGTGTTAATGATAACGAGTCTTAGGGATTTACAGTTTCTTAGACATGGGCTTCCTTCAAACAGAATAGGATTTAAGTCAAACACATTGTACCCTTAGCTAGATTTACTGGTTTCTGTTACTTTTGTCCTTAGCAATAAAACCAAAAACATTATCAGCTTAGTTTCTGAAGTTAGAACTAATGATGCCAGCAGTGTGCAGGCAGCAGATGATGCTGGGGAAGTGGCAGAGGCAGCCCAACAGAGAGAAGTGGTGACCGAGGCAGTGGGTGTTGAGGAGGAGGCACCTGCCACACCACTTGCAGCACCAACAGGGGCCAGACTTGCCTGGTACATCACTGGTGTTTGTGGATGAGGAGGAGATCATCCACCTGCAGAAGAAAAGGAAGCTTGAGCTTGCACTCCTTGAAGAATCTATAATGGCTCAGGAAAGGAAGCAAGAAGCAGAACAGGCTAAGTACATGTACTACACACAAAAACTAGAGTACCAGAAACAAACAAATAAAAAATAGTAATAAAGATATAAATAATGTACTATTTGTTTTGTTTGTAACCACTCAACCAAATATTAGTGTTAACACAAAATTAACTGCAGTTTCTATATGCTCAACCTACAATCTACTTACTTCAGGTATGGGAGAGAGAGAGAGAGGAGAGAGAGAGAAAAAAAAAAAACTACTTACATGAGAATAACACCAATCTCAGCAGTCATGACACTGGTGTCTCATCACTCATCAATGCTGTAAAAGAAAGACATTGATTTACTGCTTGATGTTGTATCACACATATATATATATATATATATATATATATATATATATATATATATATATATATATATATATATATATATATATATATATATATATATATATATATATATATATATATATATATATATATATATATATATATATATAAAACTACAGAACAATTGATAATGTAGTCAATGCCACACTCATAAAAATCAGTGAAAAATAATTAAGAAAGAATCATTTAAGTTAGTTGTGAAAGTGTGTTAATTATTTTTTTAGATGTTGCTGAGATACACATTCATCATAACCCATTTAAATATTGTAAGGCTGAACAGTGATACTGTGGTATCTGTGAAGAACTCTATCTTTTCAATAGTGGGTGACTGGCAGAGAGTGAGGCAAGGAAGATGAAATCACCAACATAACAGTGCACACACAACAAAACAAGACATATAAATATAAATAACAAAGTGACAGAGGAAAAACTGAAGAATGCTACTATAATCAGCATTATGGGTTGTGTTACTTACTTGAAGTGAAGCACAACAAATTCATCCCTGTAAAGGATTACTTCATGGCGACTTTGAACTTTCTGTGCTAGGAGTCGCTCCTCGTTGCCTCCATCCTCGGCTGCAGCAAGATGTTCTTCTTCCTCAGGAAGAATGATGTTTCTTGCTTTGCAGATGTTGTGCAGCAATGCACAAACCTCTACAATTTGGCAGACCTTGGATGGAGGACCAACTCGGATCTCACTGTGTAGCATGTGAAAATGTCGCTTCAGCTGCCCGATGCCTCTCAACAACGCTGCGGGTTTTCTTGTGGGCCCTGAAATTAATATAGATTTCAATCTTACAATGCAGTACTTGAAATTGGTATGATGCATTAATTTAATTTCTGCAAACATTTAGGTTATGTCATGTATAAGGTTAAGTTAAGATTCATTGTATGATAATGATTTGTGACATGATAGCTTAAACATTATGAAACAAAAAAAAATCTCTAGTATAACATTGGTTAGGTTAATATATTCACATGAAAACTTAGAATAAAAAAGAAGAAACTCTTAAATATTTGGAAATTTTCATGAAATTTACTTGTTGTATTGGTGATTCAACCAACACACTTTACATAATTATAGCCCTCTGCAGGGTCTACATTTTACTTTATGGAGCATTTCTAGCCCCATTTTACCTTATCAGATATTAATGATACGTATACTTTTTGGGGGATCCAGAGGGGGCAAAGCTCCCCAGGTAGGAGGTTACACAATGTTAAATTACTTTACCTTATCAGTTGTTCTGGTCAAGTTTCAAAATGTTAAGTTACTCCTTAATGGGGGATGATGTCAACCCAATGAGGAGGTTACAAAATGTTAGGTTAGGTTACTTCATCTTATGGAGAAATCCAGTAAGGTTGGGGGGAGGGTCAAGATTGTGTGAAACTGCAATAATATTTCAAAAATACCTAATTCATTAATTTAGCACTTTATATTAGTTTATATGAAAAGTGTAACTATGGGAGGTAAATAATTAGTTTTGTGTGATGTGGGATAATTAATTAGATAACTTTTTATCTAAATTTTACTACTCAGTAGCTTACCTGTTATAAGAAGACTGTGCTCCAGGCTGTGGTCTGAGGTATGGAGTCAGTAGCCACTTCTTGCTGGGATAGTCACTATCTCCCTGTAAGTGACACCCAGCTGGGACGATGCCGTTGTCAAATATCGTGCAGAGTCCACTTTGAACAAGTATTCTTGCATCGTGAACCGATCCCGGCCACTTTGCAACCACATCAATAATGTGGTATCAAGCATCAAACACAAACTGCACGTTGATGCTGTAGTATCTCTTCCTGTTGACAAACTCTACCTTATACTCTCTAGGAGCCACAATCATTACGTGCGTTCCATCAATGCCACCGATCACTTCAGGGAAGCCAGCAATCTGCAGAAACTCCTCCTTCCTCCACTGAGTTTCCAGTTGGGTGACTAAAAATCTTATGAATTAAGAGAGGATGGCATTGTATCACTGTATCACTGATGATCCTGCTGATGGTCTGTTGTGAGGGCCCCAAGTCATCAGTGCTGCACTGCTGCATCTTTCCTATAGCGAGGTACCGCAGTGAAGATAACTTGCATCTCGGGGAGAGAGGCCTTGTTCCTTGCAGTTGGTCTCTTCAGCCTTTCCCGCACCAAATTTGTCACGAAAATGATACCAGCAGGATCCTGCCAATACCTCTTCACCAGCTCACGGTCATCTAGCTCATTCAGGACGTCCTTCCTCTCACGAAACGACCGTCTCTGTCGCAGGTGGTGGCGGTGCGGTTCCTCTCGGGCGGCCATGTTTACTTTTAGGATGAAATCTTAGAGCGCGTCTTACTGCTAAAACACCTCGGGAGGTGTTTTAGCAGTAAGACGCATCTTTAGGGCTTAGGATGCCGTCTTAAGGATTTAAGACTCGAATTCCGCCATTTTTGTGATTTAGGACGACTTCTTACCGTTAGGACGTCATCTTAGGACACTACTTCTTCATTTAAACTTCCACGTCTCAGCAAATCTTTGTTTATAAGTACGGTAGGTCTTCTATTACTTTAACCCATTTTCATCACATGGCATTTCCTGGCATTAAATTCTTATTTCCACTTTTGACTCCATTCCTAGATCTTGTCAATATCTCTGGAATTCCATACAGTCCTCATTGTTTCTTATTACTCTGAAGAGTTTCACATTGTTTGCAAATAGATTTATGTAGCTACTCAAGCCCTCTAATATATCATTAATATATACTTGGAACATGATTGGTGCTAGCACTGAACACTATGGTATGCCACTAGTAACTGTTCTCCAACTTGATGGAGTGTCTCTTTTCATTGTCTTCATTTCCCTTTCTTTGAAGTAGTCCATCATCCAGTTTAAGATACTTCCCTGTATTCCTTCAATGTGTTTTATTTTCCATAGGAGTCTTCTTTTTGGTACTCTGTCGAAAGGCTTTTCAATATCTGAATACACCGTCAACAAATCCATCTCTCCCTTGTCCCTTATCTGTTACTCTTGTATGTGTGTGTTTGTTTGTGTGTGTGTGTGTGTGTGTGTGTGTGTGTGTGTGTGTGTGTGTATATATATATATATATATATATATATATATATATATATATATATATATATATATATATATATATATATATATATATATATATATATATATATATATATATTGAAGGGATACTGGCCAAGAACAACATAATTGTTTAATTAGGAAAAAATGCATTCTCTTAGAGATATCAGATTGAAAAAAATAAATATCTTTAAAGAGTATGGAAGGAAGAAATTAAAAAGCAGCCAGGGATTTCCAGAGTTAAGTGTATATTTGTGACATTCAAAAGCAATTGATTGTTAAATTTTTTTTGCAGTATGCCAGTGAGCAGCAGCAGGAGCGTGCCCCAGTCTCATCCTGCCGCATGGAATCTTTTTTCGCGTTGGCCCAGATGAGCCTCCACCCAAGTTGGAGAGTAATGCACCATTTGTTATAGCATTGGTAAGCCAATACATGTATGTACCAGCTCAAATTTTTGCTTATCCATAGTTAGCTCCTAAATTATCATCAATATGTGCACAGATAGCAGTTATGATTTTTTTTCTGTTATCTCAGTACATAATGGTATCAGTCTGTAATTCATGTTGTGATTACTTTTCAAAATACTATCAATGACTAGTAAATTATAAAGTAAGACATATAATTTTCCTTTGTTCATTTTGGTTATTAAAAACAAGATTGACTGTATTGTTGTATATGGTGTGGAGTAAACTATTCAAGTTAAAAGCAACATAATTGTTTGTCTTGTGAATTCTTAGAAGTGATAGTCACATTCAAAAAGCTAAGGATGATAATGCTCTTCTAGTGCTATCACTTCTGTATTGTGTGGCTTTCTTCTTGGGAAACGAATGATATGTCTATTAAAAAATCATCATCTTTACGAAGAATAGTTTACAGTAAGGATTTTCTCAATGGTTAAACATTGAAAATCTTGTTTTTGAACCTCTAGATGCATTTAATTATTGATAGTTTGTATGATTTTCCTCAGTTATTGTTTTGGTGCTCACTAATATTTAGCCTTTGCTACTCATAAGAGGTACTTCTGTATGGCACAGCAAGAAGGTTTTCTTCTGTTCCCTTCTCAAAAGTTAGTCTTCCACTTGAAGGACAATAATTTGAAAAGAGGTATATATATATATATATATATATATATATATATATATATATATATATATATATATATATATATATATATATATATATATATATATATATATATATATATATATATATATATATATATATATATATATATATATATATATATATATATATATATATATATATATATATATATATTTTCTTTTTGAGAGGAAAGGATAAATTATTCATGATACATTACATAAGTAAGATGCCTTTGAGAGAATATGACCAAGTTTTTTATAGCATGTAAGTTATGTGACTACAGACACTTCTTGGGTTTCAAGGCAGGTTGCCAGTGTATTGCATATTGTAAAATATATTGCAGAGGAACAGCAGAGGCGATGTTGACCATGACAGTGATGCAGAATGAAAGAGAAGCATTGGGGCAGTTCAGCACAGAACCAACTGAGGCCAAAGATGTGTTGTCACAGCTGCGCCATTTGCATCATACCCTGCAGGAATGTCGTTGGAGGGTGCAGGTGGTCGACAATGCCCTCTGTGCTCAAGGTGACAAGGGGCATTATGGTCTACAAAATCAAACAGAATATCACCACAGCTTTGAAATTGAAGCAACAAAAGACTGTAGTTTTCAGAACCAATCTAAAGACAGCAATGCTCAGAACAAAGCTGAAGAAGACCAACATTTTGAGAAAGAAACCATTGATTGCAAGAAAGACCTTAAGAATTATGGTCTTCAAAGCCATTCAAGTGAAGACCAAAATTGCCAGAGTGGAAATAATGAAGATTATGAAAATTTGATTGATGAAAATCTTAAGTGCCAAAAGTCAGCTGAAGAAAATGATTCCTTCATAGGTACAACTTCAAAAGATCTAAAGCTTTCAGTACATGCTGAAGATGGTAACATTCAAGATAACAAAAAAAATACTGACTCCAACACCAATGTCAGCAATCTCTCGAGCATAGCCTTGAGTGAGTGTAGTCTGTGTGATGATATTGAAAAAGACATTCATGATGAAACCGAGAAAGAAACTTATATCAATAACAGTTTTAAGAAATGTTGGAATGGTGAAACACATTCATCTGAAACAATACACAGCAAGTATTTTACAAGACAAGAATGCATTAACACAGTCATGAAGGAGGAGGATAGATTACCACTACACACTAATGAATATCTGAGTTCTACCATGCCACCTTTATATGACTTCCTAGATCCTACCTCATCACAATCAAATACCATGACTGACCTTAATTACCAGCAAGGCCAACTTGAAAATGCAGATGTGACATTTCCTAGAAAACAGAGGGAGAAAAAAGAAGAGCAGAAAGATTTTTATGGTAATCAAGAGTTAGAAAACAAATTTTGCTGTAAAGGAGACTTAACACTTAATAAGAACCCAAAGAAAGAGGATGCATCACCAGAACAGTATGAGAAGAATGAAAAAGTCCAAAGTGTTGAAAATATTGGGGCTGCTCATATAGATCCTGTTCCAGAAGTAGCTCAGAAAATCAATGTTATTTGGGAAGCACTTGAAAATCTTAGAACACACTTTTTTGCCTTACATTCTTCTCTTGTGAATACTGCTGACATTTTTCATAGGCATGAGTCATTAGATAAATCTCATATTAACTCAGAAGAAAGTGATAATGTTCATTCCATTCTTGAGGACCACATCAGTGAAGCAACATTATTCCACCGGATACCCTGTGAGCGGTCTTTGCTGGGCACATTTCCATTCAGAAACCACCACCATTGTCTATGCCAAAACCAGATCAGTTCACATCCACCCCATGAGGAACCAGTCAACTCTGCAGCATTGAGTGGCAAAGAAACACGTAGAACATACCTGCGATATTGGCAAGATAACTGCCTTTGTATGGTGATGGCAGTCCTGTTGTTGTTATTGTTTCTGTTCCTTGCCTCCTGTCTCTTGCTGATGTTGCCTGTTGTGAGTGTGTCTGTGAGGACTGCAGGGGGACTTCCTGCTTTCTAATATATATAAATCTCTCTCTCTCTCTCTCTCTCTCTCTCTCTCTCTCTCTCTCTCTCTCTCTCTCTCTCTCTCTCTCTCTCTCTCTCTCTCTCTCTCTTTTTCTCTCTCTCTCTCTGATACACCTGTATATTATTTTGTTTTTGATCATAGGATTTATAATATTTGTTATTAGTACCTTTACTTGATTTTTATTGAAATTTGAAGATAAATTTTATCCGGTTCTTTCATTATGTCAGTTAAATAATGAGTTCCTTCATTGAATATCAACAATGTAGATGTTATATTGATAATTTGCATATTATTATTATTATTATTATTATTATTATTATTATTATTATTATTATTGCAAGTGGTTTGTAATCATGGGCACACAAAAAAAGGTTGCTAAACACCTAATATAACTCATAAATTGTTATGTAGATTCTTAAAAAATGCCTGTAGTGATCTGACAACAATCTCATTAGTACTCTTTTAAGATGGTATCCTGACTCCTTAGATACCACAACAATGTCACATTTGAAGTATAATATTGATTCCAACCAAACTGTTGGTAAAAGATTTAGCTCACCTTCCAACCTCTCATGTTTTATTGCTGGAGTGCTATAGCCTACTTGTAGCAGTGCACTCTAAACAACTGTGATGATTTTGTACTTATTTCATCATTCCCACTTTAGGTGTAAATATTTTTATTACTGGTAAGAAATGACTGTTAATGTCTATTTGACTTTTATAATGCTTTATTTTATTTATTTTTTTTTAATATGAAGTTAGGCATGTTGATTTTATATTGATTGACAAGTTAAGGCTTTTTTTTTTTTTTTTTTTTTTTTTTTTTATCTGATTTTATGTTTATTTATTTATGTTACAAAATTATAAGTAGTTTGTTCTTTTGCAGTTATGGGTTAGCATTCAAGTAGAAAAGTGACTTCCAGAGAATGTGCAATGTTTGTTAAATGAGTACCTTGAAATGTAGCCTATTTACATATGTCGATGTTCATAACTATAAAGCCGGGAACACACGAGCGACTTTATAGCGCCATGCCGTGGCGTCATGTCATGACGACGTTTAGCGATTGTGGCACATCGTGGTATGTGACTGACTGACCCGTAACTTAGCCCCAGTCGCTCATGTGCACAGGTCCTCGAAACAGCTGCTCCACGCTGTGGCGGGGATGAGCGACAGGTCGCCACAGTCGCTGGCCGCTGACGCTCGTGTGCGTGGGACAGCTTGGAAAGTCTAAACAATGGAAAGTCATGGAGAGCTACATTCCCGCCATGACGTGGCGGAGCGTCACAAAGTCCCTCGTGTGTTACCGGCCTAAGACACTCTCTCTCTCTCTCTCTCTCTCTCTCTCTCTCTCTCTCTCTCTCTCTCTCTCTCTATATATATATATATATATATATATATATATATATATATATATATATATATATATATATATATATATATATAATCAGTACATTGATTGAATAATTGGGGGATGATCAACACTTTTTATTGATTTATTAATCTCTCTCTCTCTCTCTCTCTCTCTCTCTCTCTCTCTCTCTCTCTCTCTCTCTCTCTCTCTCTCTCTCTATATATATATATATATATATATATATATATATATATATATATATATATATATATATATATATATATATATATATATGCCAAACACATTATAACAAGTGATAACCGTGCCAAATGCTATTCTAAGTGAAGACATATTACTAATGTAAAATAAAAAGTGATGGACGGTAAAGGGATGGTTTAGACCAGGTTTGGGCAAACTACGGCCCGGGGGCCGCATGCAGCCTGACAAATGTTAGTAAATTTGAAAGAGAAAGTTAATAGACAACGCCAAATTGTATTATGAGCATTTCATTTTCTTTTCGCAAGTGTTCACATGCTTGTGAAAATGGCTTGTCTTTAGAAGCCTTAATTATGTATTTCAAATATTAATGATTTTGGGTTAATATAGTATGCGGCCATATAAGATTGATTTTTTTTTTTTTTTTTTTTTTTTTTTTTTTTTTTGTGGCCCTAAGCACTGAAAAGTTTGCCCACCCCTGGTTTAGACAGCGGCAATGACTGCAAGTTACGCCGTTTTGTCAGATTTGGCTTTCTGTCATTGGAAAAAATGTGAGTAAATAGTTATTAGATTAGAATAAGCTTATTCAAAATATTTTGAATTCCCTGTTTTGTGCCATAAAAAATAAGGACACATGATTTGCACACACACACACACACACACACACACACACACACACACACACACACACACACACACACACAGGGTTAATGTGCCATACTTTTATATTTTTAAGTCTTGATAGTTAAAGTAATTGTAAGAATTGTTCGTTTGCCTTGGACAACAGGCATGTGGGTTACCGAAAACTTTCTTTTTAACTATTACGGCAGTAAATTGTCAATCCCTTTAAATGAAGAATTGTAGTTAGATTGGTGATTCAAAGAATTGACGTGAGGTAGGCGTGTTATGTGTTGAATATTTTATATAGAAGGCATGGAGAATATTTTCTACCCTCTATTGAATCACAGGTAAACATGACACAACCGTGAGGTCCGCATGTGCCTGGATCAATAACTAGTCTGCTAAAACTTTCTACCGGTTTCTGATTTTCTTTTAAGGCTTACATTTTAACAGGTTTGAAGAGATCATTGGGCAACCGGGGATGTGTCCCACTCCTCCAGTGTGATTGGCCCGTATCAAGGTGAAAAGAATATTCTCTTTACCTTGGCCCGTATGCCTTTGTTCCCCCGTCATCGTACCCCGTGCTGTGAATACTGGAAGTTGTGACAAATTTTGTACCTCACATTACTTTGTAAGACATTAATTACAATGAATACTCTATATTTGTGTTCTCTCTCTCTCTCTCTCTCTCTCTCTCTCTCTCTCTCTCTCTCTCTCTCTCTCTCTCTCTCTCTCTCTCTCTCTCTCTAATCTCCTTCGTGATGGCGATGAAGTGAGGCTGAGATGCGGTGTTACTTCCACCGATTATTATTGCTGAATAAATATATATATATATATATATATATATATATATATATATATATATATATATATATATATATATATATATATGTGTGTGTGTGTGTGTGTGTGTGTGTGTGTGTGTGTGTGTGTGTGTGTGTGTGTGTGTGTGTGTGTGTGTGTGTGTGTGTGTGTGTGTGTGCGCGCACACACCACCCGCCCACATGTATGGAAGGATGTACAGCACACACACACACACACACACACACACACACACACACACACACACACACACACACACACACACACATACACACACGATATTACAAAAGAAAGGAAAACAACCTTGTCAATGATTGACTTAATATTGATAATTCCAGTAGTAGGAGACAAGGTGCATGACACTGCAGAACTGCACGTTGGTTGCGGCAAAACAGCGTTCGTTGGCTCACGCGATTACCCTCCTTCCCCCTCCTCTCCCTCTCACCCTGACCTGGCAGTCCTCACCCCCACTCACCCCTCACCCCTATACCTCCCCTACCCCTCGTCCAACCAACCGGCACGAGGCTTGAGGCCTGTTCCGGAGAAGCAGCAGGGTGTGAGGTGCGGTTGTGTGGAGAGCTGGGACTGTGGCCATGTGCACCTGCACTATTACTGTGTGTGCTGTGGAAATTAGTGTGTGAGATTACTGTATGAGATATGTACTTATATACTTAATTGACGTAACATATTACAATGAACTAAAAACTTGCAAGTGAACTTATTAAGCAAATTATTTGTCTCATAATCATCTCGTATCCTCCTAGAGTTCTACATGTGTGAAACACATTAGGTTTCAAAAATGGTGTGAATACCTACTGATTAGGGGATTGCATGAAGAAACAGTGAGTAGACATGGTCTGAAACACGTGGATGATCTAGCGGATTCTGAATCGATGTCGATCGCGAGGCTCCGCTCTCATAGTGGTTACGAGTATGCTGGTAAAGGTGGCAAGGTGGAGGTGGCAGTGGTTGCGGATGATTGTGGTGGCGTTGGTGTGGGCCAGTGCGGGGTTGATCGTGTGCACCTACTGGCAAATTCCATTGAGCTCCGACATCTACCATGGTGGCAGGGATATTTTCCAACCTCATCACTCATACAACAGTAAAGGCTCAAGCTACACAGACTCTCGGTTACATGACAGTGATGTTAGTCAGAAAGGTAATGTAATACAGAGCTTTTCTCAACACACGAATGGCAGAGAGCTTGGGGATGAATTCCAAACATATAACCTCAACCAAGAAGCCAGTAACGTGAGTTATAGATTTAAACATGTAAACAGCCTTGAACATTCTACAAGTGCCCTTCAAGCTCACCAAAGTAGCCTTAGATATAATGATAGCCTTAAATCCCAGAAAATCAATTTTGGGAACCTTGCGAATGAGGTTTTTATAAGGAAAGGAGTGGGAAACGCAAGTATTTCAGAAAACCATCAAACGTACAAAAATAGTAATTACGAACACGGTAATATACTAGTTCGCGATCCACTATTAGGGAAATGGACCAGATTGAAGAAGGCAGGTCGAAGAGAAAATCAAATTATCATGGCAAGTGGAAGAGGTGAAAGTAACTTGAAAATAAATAGGAGCAGCAAACTAAATCAAGGCGCACCTCGTGTCATCCTGCTGTTAACGAGATGGCGGAGCGGGTCGACCTTCCTGGGGGAACTTCTGGCTTCAGCTGTACCAGAAACTTTCTACAGGTGAGGGAAAGAGAGAGAGGGAGAGAGCAGTTTTGTAAGACAATTAGCGTTATTATTATTATTATTATTATTAATATTATTATTATTATTATTGTTTTTACTATTATCATTATCATTATTGTTATTGATATTTTTATTTTACTATTATTATTATTATTATTATTATTATTATTATTATTATTAATACTTTTATTATTATTATTATTATTATTATTATTATTATTGTTAACATAATTGTTGTTATGATTATTGTTTGTTATTAATTGAGTATTAATTTATTCTATCTTATCTTATTGTATTGTAAGGCAGCGGCTCACGTTCCTCAGGCTGCTCTTCAACCCTTACTTGAGGTACCTTTCACATCACAGCGACATGTCGCACCACGTATCATGTACCACGTAGTATCACGTGACACGTTATTTGAAAACAAATATCGGGAAGTATACCGTTACATGTAAGTGGCGTGACACGTCACATGTGTCACGTGCGACCTGCGTGGCAACCAGAATTAATTAATTAGACTTGCATTTTTTATTATTTTTTTCCTTGCCACCTCGGAGTGTGTTGTCAAACTTTAATGAAGCTTTCATATCCAAAGTTACCATTATCCAAGATAATATAAAATGTTCATTTCAAGTAACAAAAGATACATGAAGGGAAACTTTAGGATGAATGGCATTCATAGAGTGGTTTTCAAGTGTCTAGACAGACTTCTGCTAGAGTGTAGCAGAATGATGCAATGAGTCCAGCAACTAGACTCATTGCATCACTGCCTCAATCGCCTAGTGAATGAGGCTTGGAATGAGAGGAACTTGCAGAATATTGCAGGAAAAAATAGTATAATTTGTTGTTGCCTTTTGCACTGTTATGCCTCTTTCAGACAATGAACAATATAATATAACATTTGTAGATGCTGAAAAGAAATGCTAATTGTAGGACATTACCTCAGTAGGTTACATCTCGAAAGATGAACAGTACATTGCATGAAACTGTATAACAGAGAAATTTTCCTTTTATATAGATGTATCCAACACTTCTTCCTTTTCTCAATTTTGGGCGACTCGGCAAAAATCATCACCGTCATCCTGCATTAATAATTTCCTGGAGATACGCCCAACATTCTTGATCTTTTTCTTACCTTTAATCCTTCTGCTTTTGCTGTTACTCCATCTTCTTCGTTGGGCTCCTCCGATCACAACCTCATTTCTGTATCTTGTCCCATTTCTCCAATTCCTCCTCAGGATCCCCCAAAGCGGAGGTGTCTCTGGCGTTTTGCCTCTGACAGCTGGGGGGACCTGAGCAGGTATTATGTTGATTTTCCCTGGAATGATTACGGTTTTCGTGTCAGAGACCCATCTCTGTGTGTTGAGCGTATAACAGGGGTGATAAAGTCTGGCATGGAGGCGTAGTACATTCCTCATTCCTTTTCTCATTGTAAACCTTTTAAACCTTGGTTTAACACAACCTGTTCTCATGTTATACATGATAAGAGAGGTTGATCACAAAAGATACTTGAGCCTTCTATCACCTGAATCTCATGCACTTTATATTTCTGACCGGAATCTTGCCAAGTTTGTTCTACAACTTGCCAAATGCTCCTTCATAAATAGAAAATTTTAAAATCTTTCAAACTCTGAACTCCCCTCGAGACTTCTGGCATCCCAAAAATATATTCAATAACTTTACTTCACCATCTTTCCCTCTATTTCATCTTGATGAAATGAAATTTTTTTTTTAATCTATCCTCAATAGAAAGATAAACATCTGTCACTTCACAATCTTCTATCTGATCGCCAGTATGGCTTCCGTCAAGGCCGCTCAACTGGTGATCTGGCTTTCCTTACTGAGTCTTGGTTATCCTCTTTTAGAGATTTCGGTGAAAGTTTTGCTGTCGCGTTAGACATATCAAAAGCTATTGATAGAGTGGCACAAAGCTTTGATTTCAAATCTGCCCTTCTACGGTTTCTATCCTTCTCTCTGCAACTTTATCTTAAGTTTCCTTGCCGATCGTTCTGTTGCAGCC
This sequence comes from Portunus trituberculatus, assembly GCF_017591435.1. Classification (NCBI taxonomy): domain Eukaryota; kingdom Metazoa; phylum Arthropoda; class Malacostraca; order Decapoda; family Portunidae; genus Portunus; species Portunus trituberculatus. Next base: position 34,302,471 of record NC_059301.1, read on the forward strand.
GTGGTAGACGGCCACTGTTCTCCTAAATCTATTAAGAGTGGTGTTCCTCAAGGTTCTGTACTGTCGCCCACTCTTTTTCTATTATTCATTAATGATCTTAACCAAACTTCTTCCCCTATCAACCCTACGCTGATGATACCACCCTACATCTTTCCACGCTTTTTCAGAGATGACCAACCCTTCAGGAAGTCAACAGATCACGCAGGGACGCCACAGAATGCCTGACTTCTGATTTTTCTAAGATTTTTAATTGAGGCAGGGAAAACTTGGTAATGTCCAATGCCTTAAAAACTTAATTCCTCCATCTATCAACTCGACACAATCTTCCAGACAACTATCCCCTCCTCTTCCCTTCTCTTCAGTGACACTCATCTGTCCTCATCTTTTACACTGAACAGGGACGTACACAGGGTTGTAAAGGGGAAGGGGCTCTTGAGTATTAAAAGGGAGTTGAATTCCAATTGAGCGCACGAAGCAAGCTAGCTATTAGAAAAATAATAATAATAAAAAAATAGATAAATAAATAAATAAAGACATTTATTTATTAATCAAAACACATAATATGGTTTATAACATTAGAGTCAGATTATGCTGATGACTGGTTTTCATTTACAATCTGATTTAGCTAACTGACAACCTCCATTAGCCGTATCATAACAGCTGGGTCTCCCTCAGCAATGAAAGGGACTGCACAAATGAGTTCAACATTATTCTTCTCTAGGGTTCGGTATTGTTTGAGTTTTATCCAATGCTGGTGCCAAACCGATACTTTAGAAAAGGTGCCGGTGCTTAAATGGTGCCCAAACCAGTGCTTAAAGAAAGGAAAACATACAAACTGTCCAAAAACGCTGCCTTTTTATTTTCAAGGCATTTTGTGAAGTGCAAGTTGAATAAAATATCAATTTAAATCCCTAGATAATTGACTATAAATACAACTAAGACTAAGAAATAAATTAACCAATGTAAAATAATATTCACAGTAACTAATCTGATGGGAGTAAATTTACTCATCATCGCTATTTATAGCCCTGCTCTGACCACCCTGCTGCCCCTCCCCCCGCACCACCTGTGTTCGACCCTGCTCCTCTGCTGTTTGACACGCAGACACTCGCTGCTCACTCACAGCGTGCAGGAAAACACAGAGAGGAGCAGTCATCGCTAATGACGTTCAATAAAAGGTTCACAGATGAGGCTTTAAAATCACATGTTAGTGTAACAGGCTATTCTTTCTTTAATACATATTTCTGTATACGAGGAAGACCTGGAGGTGGCTGATCACAGCAGATCACGGCTGACCACACACCACTACTGCTCTATTGGCCAAATAGTTCACCTACCTAAAGTAAATTAATGTAGTGCTTGAAGTTGGCTAACTGTAGGAGAGTCGAGAGGGTCATGTGTCAGTGACAGATAGTGCCTGCCAATCAAATGCTTTTGGCGGAAGGGCACATGTAGACCCGTGAATAGTAAAGGGCATCTCTGCGACCTAATATTTTTTTAAATTTTATTCTATCCTGACATCTTTAAACTAGACAGGGCAGCCTATGCGCAACAGGACCTTAATAATTTATTAAAAATAACGTGGGCTTAAAAGGGCACTTTGTTTGACGAGGGTAAAAAGGGGCAGGGGCCGAAGCACCCTTTTGGGTCTATGTGTGCACGTGGCTGATTATTGATTATGAAGTATGCATTTTAAGCATCCTAAAAGACATCGAGGTGTAGTGTGTATGTATGTATGTGTCTAACGACGATACATCACTGAGTCTACATTGCTTAAGTTTTTCGTGAACTTGACTTTGAATGTGTACCGTTATGTGTAGAAATGTAACGTGGTGAGAGCAAGTATACTATCTTGCATAAATTTATCGACCATTTGGAGATAACATGAATAACCGAATAAGTTACAAAAAAGTTCTTGAGTATATTTGCAATAAAAAAATAGTGATATGTTTTTATTTTGCGATTAGAACATTAATCTGTTGAACGAGGAAATAAAGTTCTCAATAAACATTAATGTACAGCTTTTTTTATGATTTTTGCAACCATTAAACTAACCAGGAAGATGAACGGTTCTACATCTTCAATTAATCAAATATGCTCAAATAAAGCAAAATTAGATTTCTCAATTTATATCATGTATTCTGACATCTCAGATACCGTTCGCTATGGTCTGAAACCGATAAATCAATAAATTCAAAGTTCCGACACTTGGGATAACTCTACTGATATTTCAAATAAAAAAATATATATATATTCAATTTCTTATATTCATAAAAAAAAATCGAATTCAATGTTTATCTTGTCTTTCCACTAATGTAAAATATTGTTCTTAAGTAAAATAACTACAGGGTGGGGCAAATCAAATGACCGAGTTTTGATAGGCTATTAAGAAAAGTAAAACAATACTTACAGAATTATTTGTTGTTTTATTCGAATCAATATACAATGCCGTTTGTGTGATCACTTTTTGAAGATGGCATCAGGAAGATGGTGGCTATCTGTAGCGATGAACTGTTGAAGGCGATGTCTGAAGTTTTCGGCTGCTTTTCGACACATCTCAAGGGGTATTGCAGCGATTTCCTCCCGAATTCACATCTTCAATTCTTCCAAATTGTGTGGCAGACTTCACCGCTCCATTCCTCTAAAGTTACTGTTCGGTGTGCAGTTTCCAAATTTGGGGTAATTGGACCTTATTTCTTTGAGGAGGATGGAAGATCTGTCACCGTTAACTCTCAACGTTATCTTGCGATGTTGGAAGACTTTTTTGAACCGAAATTGGAAGAATTAAGTGAGGAAACAAATCTGGAATACATCTGGTTCCAACAAGATGGAGCAACAGCCCACACTGCTCAAGTTGCAATGGTCAAATTGCGACAGATGTTCCCGGCACGCCTCGTCTCTCGGAGGGGTGATGTCGAGTGGCCCCCACGCTCACCTGATTTGAGCATTTGCGACTTTTTCCTGTGGGGATATCTCAAGGAGAAAGTGTTCAGAAGTCGGCCACACAATTTGGAAGAATTGAAGATGCGAATTCGGGAGGAAATCGCTGCAATACCCCTTGAGATGTGCCGAAGAGCGGCCGAAAACTTCAGACATCGCCTTCAACAGTGCATCGCTACAGATGGCCACCATCTTCCTGATGCCATCTTCAAAAAGTGATCACACAAACGGCATTGTATACTGATTCGAATAAAACAACAAATAATTCTGTAAGTATTGTTTTACTTTTCCTAATAGCCTATCAAAACTCGGGCATTTGATTTGCCCCACCCTGTATCTTTTTATTTTGTAAGCATAAACTTTAACATGGTCATGTAAAATAAATAAATAAGTAAATAAAATTATCGATCATCACTATCTAGTTTGAAAACCAAAAGTATCGGCGATATCGTTAAATCGATAACGTGGAAAAGAGTTTGCTTGCACAGTACAATACGAATTTACACCACACACTTGCATGTAAAATAAGTTTTTGCTTGAACCATTTACTTGTCCCAATGTAAACGTTGCTTCGAATCTTACTTTACAACTTTGCTTCATTAAATGCCATTCTCTTGTTCTGCCATGTAGCTACGAACCGCTGCACCCTTGGAAGATCAGGATGTTGGAAGAGGATGACAGTTATACCCGGGCAGCCCATACCTTGCTGAGGGATTTGTTCCAGTGCCACATGGAGCCGCATCCCGGGCACGTAGCGTACATGGCACGCAGTCACTGGTATCTCCGTTGGAACACTCGTCTGTCTTCTCAGTGTACGCCGACAATGAAAGTAGTACAAGGCACACAAGATCGAGTAAAATATCAGGAATCACGGGAGCAGCAGCAGAAGCTGGGACATGAGAAACAACTGTTTAATGCATCTCAGGGACTCCAGAAAGTAGTGTGGCAAGTATTACAGGAATCGCGATACGAAGCTTTGGATCATAACGAAAAGGTTCAGCTGGCAAAAGAGCGACCAGGTCTACAGGATAAAGATAGGAAGCAACAGGAACCTTCTTCATCACGTTTGAACGTGGGCAAGCGGCCCTCATGTGATGACGCTTCCTTCGTAAGTGATGTGTGCCGTCGTTCATCCCTTCACGTGGCAAAGGTGAGACTATTTGCCTGGGTACCACTTGGATGTAATCTCATGAATGGAACTGGATTTTGATCATCATTCCATAATATATAAATAAATAAATAAATAAGTAAACAAATATATATATATGTATATATATATATATATATATATATATATATATATATATATATATATATATATATATATATATATATATATATATATATATATATATATATATATATATATATATATATATATATATATATATATATATATATATATATATATATATATATATATATATATATATATATATATATATATATATATATATATATATATATATATATATATATATATATATATATATATATATATATATATATATATATATATATATATATATATATATATATATATATATATATATATATATATATATATATATATATATATATATATATATATATATATATATATATATATATATATATATATATATATATATATATATATATATATATATATATATATATATATATATATATATATATATATATATATATATATATATATATATATATATATATATATATATATATATATATATATATATATATATATATATATATATATATATATATATATATATATATATATATATATATATATATATATATATATATATATATATATATATATATATATATATATATATATATATATATATATATATATATATATATATATATATATATATATATATATATATATATATATATATATATATATATATATATATATATATATATATATATATATATATATATATATATATATATATATATATATATATATATATATATATATATATATATATATATATATATATATATATATATATATATATATATATATATATATATATATATATATATATATATATATATATATATATATATATATATATATATATATATATATATATATATATATATATATATATATATATATATATATATATATATATATATATATATATATATATATATATATATATATATATATATATATATATATATATATATATATATATATATATATATATATATATATATATATATATATATATATATATATATATATATATATATATATATATATATATATATATATATATATATATATATATATATATATATATATATATATATATATATATATATATATATATATATATATATATATATATATATATATATATATATATATATATATATATATATATATATATATATATATATATATATATATATATATATATATATATATATATATATATATATATATATATATATATATATATATATATATATATATATATATATATATATATATATATATATATATATATATATATATATATATATATATATATATATATATATATATATATATATATATATATATATATATATATATATATATATATATATATATATATATATATATATATATATATATATATATATATATATATATATATATATATTCTTTTCCTTGTGGTTATACAATTCCATCTTTTAATGATTCCAGTCACATGGCATTCTTACCCACGGTCTTGGCCGAAATAGCACAATTAGAAATATACATTTTTTTAAGATCCTCTCGCCCTCTGAATGCTTTTACAGGTAGTTCGACTCAGCCTGCGACAGGCGATGCCTTTACTGGAGGATGAGAACTTGTCCCTCCAAGTGGTGTACCTCGTCAGGGATCCTCGCGCAGTCCTCAGGTGAGTGGCAGACCTCTCATTCTTTACTATTGACTTGATCTGTTAGAGTATTCGGAAGGATGCTTTGATTAACTCACCACTTCTGAGAGAATGTTGTGTTGCATGGAATCGAATCTCCACGATCTGAACAGTAAAATCAGTCTTTAGACTTTTGTCAGCATATAGGATAAAGTAAATACTGATATTATTGTTGAATGCGAAGGTTCCAAGATATAAGAAAGTACCGTGCAGCTTACATAATACCAAAGCTAACATGTAGTATATCAAGAGGCCTAGCACCATCAATGCCACCTTCCTGTGCATCACTTCCATCACCACCACCACCACCATCATCATCATCCTTTCAATCACCTAATCCAACGATTCTCAACCTGGGGTATTCGTACCCCAATGGGTACGTGAAAGGAATTTTGGGGATACGTGAAGGGTTTCAGAAAATACGTCAGTTTTTTTTTTAATAACTGCAAACCTGCTTGTAGAAAATGACCTACATGTGCTACGGTATAGATGTGTTCTCCATTACAGCCAGGACGCGTTAACAATGTTAACAAGGAAACTCTTGGAGTTGTCACTTAAGAGAAAGATCTCTTGGATTATTGCTACACAACCTTGCAAACCTATGATATTTAGTTGTTTTATTATTTTTATTAGCTATTCACACACACTCAGTGACTTACCTATCACTTACTAGTTACAAGTTGCAACTAGCTACAAACAGCACTAGTTCACTGTCACAATGATCGAAAACTGTCTAACATAGTTCTGTTTTGGTAAATGTTTTGCATGCTAGCAGCTAGTCACAAAGTGTTTTCCCTGTGAAGTACTAGTTCCTATCGACATTACCTCATAGTGACATACTCATATTAATTGAAAATTTTGTCTGCTCCACATATACAAAGGCGGGTTAACACATGCTAATTTGCGACTGAAATATTACGTCGGTAGAGTTTCCGACTCAAAATCGGTGCCTAGCGACTGTAGAAACCAGTCAATTTGCGACTTTATTTACGTCGTGACGTCACGGAGTAAGCTTTGAAAACGTGGTTTCCAGTTATAGAGATGTTAGAGTTGGTGAGGGAAAAAGAACAAATCTGGGACCCCAAAAATGAAGTATAAAGTAAGAAAAAAAAAAAAAAAAAAAAAACGCGCAAATCGTCGTTTGTCAAAATAGCTGCCATTCTTCAAGAAGTGTTTCTCTCGATGCAGGGTGTTGTTGGAAATAAGGATTTAAGTTTTGTCAAGATTTAATTTGATCGCAATTGTGCATAGTCTTCTTAAGATCAATAATTTTCTTATGAGAAATGTAAGCTAATTTAGAGTGTGGTAGACACTTTCTTTCCTTCTACTTAGCCAAGGACGTATCCACTGGTATTTTCTTTTCTGTTGACTCTTCCAGTACGCCAAATGAAGAACAACCACACCTTCAGCATCGTCACTGGAGGAAGACATCTTGGCCACCGCCGGGTAGCTGTTTGTTTACAAGTACATTCACTTCCCACCAAGGCTCTAACTAGTCGATACTTTCCAGTCGCTACGTGTGACACTTTCCGACTAGAAGGATGAGTCGGAAACTCTACCGACGTAAAATTTCAGTCGCAAATTGACACTTGTGAACCCGCCTTAAAAACAATTCAAACTTAATAAACTAAGTCAATAAACAATATGCATTCATTTTTGCCCTTCCTGATGCTGCATTGTGGGTAAGGATACGTGACCAATACTGAAAGACTTCAAAGGGTACATAAGATTATAAAAGGTTAAGAACCCTTGACCTAATCACTCCAGAACACACACACACACACACACACACACACACACACACACACACACACACACACACACACACACACACACACACACACACACTCGACTCACAATCGAGAGGGCCGGGTTCGAGTCCCGGCGCGGCGAGGCAAATGGGCAAGCCTCTTAATGTGTAGCCCCTGTTCACCTAACAGTAAATAGGTACGGGATGTAACTCGAGGGTTGTGGCCTCGCTTTCCCGGTGTGTGGAAAGTGTTGTGGTCTCAGTCCTACCCGAAGATCGGTCTATGAGCTCTGAGCTCGCTCCGTAATGGGGAAGACTGGCTGGGTGACCAGAAGGCGACCGAGGTGAATTACACACACACACACACACACACACACACACACAATCAATCAATCAATCAACACCGCCATTCTCTCCATCACCCAATAACCTTACTATCTCCATCACCATCACTGCTACTCATCTTCGTATTTACCCTTACTATTTCCACGTCATTACCATTCCCACCCACTCATCCAGTATCACGCCATCACCACCATTATTCCAACATCTATGATACAATACAGTATGACAACCTAGAACTGTTATTAGGCACCACCTCCTACAACAAAACCAACAACAACACAACAACAACTGATGCTCATCCCTTTCCACGGGGATCAAGCTCGCGACACACGCACTGCTCGCCGCCATCGCACGTCACTACCACCACCACCACCACCATCACCACCACTATTGCCACTATTGACCCCGTTGCCGCACCGCACTAGGATGGAGGGAGTCACCGACCCCCATTGCCTGCTTCCCGCTCCACCCTGGGGACTGGGGGAGAATCTTAAGTCAGCCAGGCATCTCATAAGACACACCTGCGAGTACGGAAGGAAAGGTGAAT
>NC_059301.1:34318485-34403485 GCF_017591435.1 Portunus trituberculatus
GAAGGATAGAAGCCGTAGGAGGGCAGTTTTGAAATCAAAGCTTTATGCCAGACTCTATCAAAAGCTTTTGATATGTCTAACGCAACAGCAAAAGTTTCACCGAAATCTCTAAAGAGGATGACCAAGACTCAGTAAGGAAAGCCAGAAGATCACCAGTAGAGCGACCTTGACGGAAGCCATACTGGCGATCAGACAGAAGATTGTGAAGTGACAGATGTTTGAGAATCTTCCTATTCAGGATAGATTCAAAAACTTTAGACAAGCAAGAGATTAAAGCTATAGGACGGTAGTTTGAGGGGTTAGAACGGTCACCCTTTTTAGGAACAGGCTGAATGTAGGCGAACTTCCAGCAGGAAGGAAAGGTAGAAGTCGATAGACAAAGTTGGAAGAGTTTGGCCAGGCAAGGTGCAAGCACAGAAGCACAGTTTTTGAGAACAATAGGAGGGACCCCATCAGGTCCATAAGCCTTCCGAGGGTTTAGGCCAGCAAGGGCATGGAAAACATCATTACGAAGAATTTTGATTGTAGACATGAAATAGTCAGAGGGAGGAGGAGAGGGAGGACAAGCCCAGAATCGTCCAAGGTGGAGTTGTGAGCAAAGGTTTGAGAAAAGAGTTCAGCTTTAGAGACAGAAGAGATGGCAGTGGTGCCATCAGGATGAAATAAAGGAGGAAAGATGAAGAAGTGAAGTTATTTGAGATGTTTTGGCTAGATGCCAGAAGTCACGAGGAGAGTTTGAGTTTGAAAGATTTTGACATTTTCTATTTATGAAAGAGTGTTTGGCAAGTTGAAGAACAGACTTGGCATGATTCCGGGCAGAGATATAAAGTGCATGAGATTCAGGAGATGGAAGGCTCAAGTACCTTTTGTGGGCAACCTCTCTATCATGTATAGCACGAGAACAGGCTGAGTTAAACCAAGGTTTAGAAGGTTTAGGTTGAGAAAAGAATGAGGAATGTACGCCTCCATGCCAGACACTAACACCTCTGTTATGCGTTCAGCACAAAGAGATGGGTCTCTGACACGGAAGCAATAATCATTCCAGGAAAATCAGCATAATACCTCCTCAGGTCCCCCAACTGGCAGAGGCAAAACGCCAGAGGCACCTTCGCTTTGGGGATCCTGTGGAGGATTGGAGAAATAGGACAAGATACAGAAATGAGATTGTGATCGGAGGAGCCCAACGGAGATGAAAGGGTGACAGCATAAGCAGAAGGGTTAGAGGTGAGGAAGAGATCAAGAATGTTGGGCGTGTCTCCAAGACGGTCAGGAATACGAGTAGGGTGTTGCACCAGTTGCTCTAGGTCATGGAGGATAGCAAAGTTGAAGGCTAGTTCACCAGGGTGGTCAGTGAAGGGAGATGAAAGCCAAAGCTGGTGGTGAACATTGAAATCTCCAAGAATGGAAATCTCAGCGAAAGGGTAGAGGGACAGAATGTGCTCCACTTTGGAAGTTAGGTAGTCGAAGAATTTACTATAGTCAGAAGAGTTAGGGGAGAGATAAACAGCACAGATGAATTTAGTTTGAGAGTGACTTAAGTCGAAGCCAGCTGGTGGAAAACTCGGAAGATCCAAGAGCGTGGGCACGAGAGCAAGTTAAGTCGTTGCGTACATAGACACAACATCCAGCTTTGGAATGAAAATGAGAATAGAGAAAGTAGAAGGGAACAGAGAAGGGGCTACTGTCAGTTGCCTCAGACAGCTGTGTTTCGGTGAGGAAAAGAAGATGAGGTTTAGTAGAGGAGAGGAGGTGTTCTACAGATAGAAAATTAGATCTAAGACCGCAAATGTTGCAGAAATTAATGTAGAAAAAGTTGATATGTGTGTGTGTGTGTGTGTGTGTGTGTGTGTGTGTGTGTGTGTGTGTGTGTGTGTGTGTAAATATAATGTAATACGGTGGAGACTCAATACTCGAACTTAATTCCTTCCAAATGGCCGTTCGAGTTTTAAAAAGTTCGACTATTGATACCTATAAATCAGGTAATTCGTTCTGGCCATTGCCAAACCCAAGTTTAGAAAAAAAACAGCTGTTTAATTTTGCAGTCGCCACTAGCACTGACACATAGAAGCAGGGTTAGCCTGTCTTTCATAGGCTTGTGTCCTGGCAAACACTTCTCTTCCTTTGTTATATAGATCATGTTTGGTAGTTTTTTTTTTTCCAAAACAGGCCAGTTTCATCACAATTAAAGATCTGTTGTGGGTTTAAGCGCTCCTTATCCACAAATTTCTTCAATTCAGGCACATATTACTCAGCAGCAACTCTGTCATCACTTACGGTCTCGCCGTGCCTCACAACAAAATGAATTCCAGTTCTTTTCTTGAAATTCCTAAACCACCCTTGGAATTTTTAGGTCGCGCTAACTCGGGTGGTTTGGCAAGAAATACACAAAATAGCCTGTATTCACATACTGATTACACTTGGAAATTCAATAAACGAGTGAGAACAAATGATATTCTGCAACTCTTCCTTTTTGCAATGCAAAAAAACCAGAAGTCTCTAGATGCTATGGTTACCAAATATCACAGGTTGAATGAGGTGGTATCATCCGATCGGGTCCAGCGGCCTTGGCTAGGGTGCTAAAAAACGGGCCCCTTGTATCCTCTCTCTCTCTCTCTCTCTCTCTCTCTCTCTCTCTCTCTCTCTCTCTCTCTCTCTCTCTCTCTCTCTCTTTTAATCAATCAAAATGTTCGCAAAGTGATTTAATTTGTATATTTTTTGCAAAAATATATATAAAATACACACAATAGGAGTTGCTGGTGGTGGTGGTGGAATGTCCTCCCCCTCGGTGGTTGAACCTTCTATATCCGTATCACAGCCCAGAAGATCACTATCTTCGCACTCTATTATTGTAGAAACTGTTAATTCCAAAGCCCTTCTGACACCACTCTTATTCAAAAGTTGTCTCCCGCAACATGGCGAGAGACCCGAGGTGTAGAAGTAAGGCGCGCGGGAGAGGTGGCGGAATTGGACACCGTGAAATCACTGTCACTGTGGGAGTTGGTGACAGTGATGAGTGTTGCCAGCTCACAAGCAAAATAAAGAAAATAAAATGAATAAATAAAAAAAAAAGGGAAAAAAAATATCCAAAATATAGCCCAAAACCACCTAAACGTCTATCGACGTGCACCAAGTCTTGCGTGATGAACGTCTATCGACGTGTCACGAGTTTTAGGGATTAAAATCATCATTGGAGTCAGATGTAGTATCATAAATAAGATCACGATGCAGCAACCTAGCCTTCGCACAAATTATGCCCTCTGACAAAAAATCACCAGCCATCTGCCTTTGGTTCAGTTTGGAAGCTAACCACGGTTACCAGCAGAGAGCCCCAACCTAAAAATGCCTTTGTATGACATCCCTATAAACACCTCCCTGTATTTGAGAGAGCTGCAATGAACGCTACGTTCTACGTGTGAGGAAGGGAACATGAAAAGCCCAAAAATCAACCAAGACATGAATCATCCTTTCTCTGTTGGCGATGCATATAATATGTGAAGGTTTCACTCCTGCACCGTCACCATAAGCTCCTCCCTTGTTGGCAAGGATCCTTCACCATCACTGGCCTTCCTTTACCATTGCAGATAACCTACCATACAGGGCTGGGATTACATACTGTGTATATCTCTCATGCAGAATTATTCTGCATGCCAGCCAGCACCAACAAGGTACATTTCATATGGACTGCACCACCCTGAAGCATGGCGAGAATTGGCAATCCTACGTCACTCCCGCGTTCACCCACCACACACCTGACCTCAAGTCACAAATCAGATACAGGACGACCACACGATGGTACAGCAGCTTTCCCCTCCATGACCCCGCCTGGCACGAAGAGTGAAGACTCCTCAAAGATTGGGTAATTGGCTGCTGGAAGCAGAGATGAACAACCTAGATGACCCCACCAATGATTCTCGGCAGCCAAGGTCAGGAAGGGCGGACACACCCACTCCAACTCTCTTTGTTGACTGACGCAGAAGATGGAGGACGTAGGGATGGCCTATCCTACCCCTCCAGCATCAAGTTTGCGTGGACGTCATTGAGGGTGACCATCGTCTCCACTCATCATAGCCACAAATTTCACTACTACGTGCGAGACGCTGTTGCCCTATGGAGAGCAGCCGTACATCTGCGTTATGACAACAGATTCCAACCTCAATCACCATTTCAGCAAGCAGGTAGCTTCCCTGACTGTGGGCTGTGACTGGGTCTTTGTGCCATCGGAGTAGCGTTGGAGGACACAGTGTGGCCGAGGACAGCCTAAAATTCAGCAGGAGGGGGCAGTGTGAAACCAAAGACAGCACCAAAGCAGGGAGCTGAACACAGCCGGTGCGCGTGCAGCGCATCACCCTCAGAAGCCCGAGGGGTATATAAGAAGCGAGACCAATCAACATCTACCAAACTTAAACTAATTCTCTCTCTCTCTCTCTCTAGCTTCTCCTCTTTCCTCTCTAACTGGCGTGACAAACCCAGTCCCCTGGCACCTCTGTCTGTCTCTCCTCCCTGCCTGGTGCGATGCTAACCAGACTCCTGGCACCTCTGTTTCTCTTTCCTCCCTGCCTGGCTCGACGCTAACCCAGTCCCGTGGCACCTCTCTCTCTCTCTCTCTCTCTCTCTTTTTTTTTTTTCTCTCTCTCTCTCTCTCTCTCTGATGCAGAGCTGCCCAGCCCTCAGACCTCTCTTGTCTCCCAGCAGTTCATGAGTGGTCAGCCAAGCCAGTCTGACTGCCCACCATCATCTCTCACGCCTCGCCTTCAGTCACTGTGTCAGATGCCTGACCCCATCTCACCCCTTACACCGTCGCCAGTAGTGGCGGAGAGCCTCACTGAGACGGGGTTCAAACACGCCTCGTACCGCGCCGCACAGCAACCTGCCCCACCCTGCTCCCATCAACTCCAGAACGAGGGCCACCCAGAACCCTCACTGCTACTCCGTCACCCTGACGTGGAGCCCAGTGCTGATCGGGGCAGATAAACCACCCACACCTGGCCAATCATTACCCAGCATCATTGGAGCAAGCCAACCGTCCAACACCATGCAAGGACTGTTGCCTGGCTTCTGCGACCCCGACCCAGAGACAAGCACCATCCACGCCAGAGAAGCTGCCCACACCTGGCTGCTCGCTCCCTAACTTCACCGAGGTGGAAATTTTCCTGGGTGTCTGCTGCCTGTTGAATTAGACTTAACTGTACATTATAAATAAGAGGAAGAAAGGATTATACTATTTCCTTGGCACTCGGGGGAAGAACTACTTAGCCTCTTAGCAATGTTTATTTGTATGATAAGACCTCACAAAAAAAAAAAAAAACTATGGAGGAACCCTCTCATATTGTATCCTAAGTACCTACATTTACAGTTCAACAAAAGAATACAATGGCACCATTAATAATATACAATTACTATTAATGAAAAGCACTTTGTATTTAAGAGTCTGTGACGCTAATAGAAGAAACACAATAAGATCCATTTCTTCATCGTAGGATGCTAATGTGTTGCAGGACACACCGGTATAGAGACTTGCAACTTTTCTGTTTTGTGGAGAGGTGAGTGCGTATAGGAGGATTCATTGTAGAGGCAAAGAATTCTATTGTCCAGTTCGACTTCCTGCAGTAGGTTATTCACCTGGAGAACCTACATGCCTGTTTCGAATATTTATTTGGTGGTGAGTGGAGCTTACGAACTTTTTTTTCTTGGCCTCTACAATATGCGCCTTCACTCTTCCAGTTCCCGGTCTCGCCTCCCCTGGTGCGTCGCTGCGGCCTGTCGTGATCCATATACCGTCTGCTCCAGCCTGCAGCGTGACTTGCTGCTCATTCCTCGTCTTCTTCGTCGCTTCCCAACCAGGTGATGATGACATTGTATGTATGAAGAAAGTAAAAATTGACCCTATATGCATACTTTCAATTAGTATCTGAGCAAGTTTGTATTTTGTTTGCATTCTTATTCTCAGTTTCGTGATTCGGTAACTGCTCCACGAAAATTATTGGGTATTAGTACTGGCTTGTCTTTTGACATACAGTAAACCCCCGATTATTCGAAAGCCGATTATCCGAAAAATGGGATTCTCCAAAATCGATTTGGATAATGCAATTAAAAATCGTATTTTTTCTATACTAAAACGTTCCAAAACATTAAAAACATGAAAATAAATGAAAATAACTACATATGTACTATTAACACATTATTAAAACTATTCCATGAACTTTGTTTTGTTTCTCCATATTTGGCGTTTGTAATTTGGCGAATATGCATTATGACTGATTGGCATCCCAAGTTAACCTTTTTTCGCTTACTCATAGTGAGAAGATTCATTCAGTTCGTGTAATTCTGTCGATTCGGTTTGGCTTCTGTAATTCGGTTTTGCATATTCTGGCGTGCTCGGTAATTTGTCTTGAGTTGTTCATTTGATGTAAGGTGTATCAGTACTTGGCACCCTTTTTTGTTTTCCTTCAGTCCTTTAATTTGTTAACCTAATTGGTTTCATTATAGCTTGCCAAGGGGAACACTCTTAAACTAAAGACTGTTTTCATTACCAGGAAAAAACTTTTTGGAAAGTGAGCTATATTCTGATCTGATTTAATTTTCTGTTCTTGCTTTTCAACTTACTCTTCAACTACTTTAGCTAATTCTAACATTTAAAATAACATTTAAAATTAATAAGAACAATTAAAATAAACACGTTTTAATTGTGCTTTGTTTAGCGTATCGTGCATTTGTTTTCTTTCATTGTTTACAATCGGCAGTCGGCAGCTGTTTACACTCGCCAGCCTGTGTTTTCACCTCGCTTCTTTCATAATCACCATGCCTAAGATGCAAAAAAAAAAAAACCGGGAAAAGGAAAAAAGTCGTCCTTACCATACAGCAGAAGCTGGATATAATGGACAAGCTGAAGGCGGGTCAATCAGGAACGTGTCAGGAGATAACTGTGCGTGCCCCAAGGGGGGTCGGGGTTCGTAACAGTAGTTTTTATGATTTTTTTTTTTTTTTTTTTACCTGAAAAATTAGTATTTTTTTTAGGTAAAAAATCATAAATCTGGATTATCCGAAAAATCGGCTTATCCGAAAAAGGCTTCCCCAATTTTGTTTCTGATAATCGGGGTTTACTGTATATTGAGTATACAAATATTTGCTGACTAATGAACAAAATATGATATACGAGAACTGTGTTGCTCAAAACATCTAGGAATATGTCAAGTTCCTTTGAATTAAATTGCGTGTTCTCACTATTATAATTCATCTTTATCACTTAGATTAGAAGTATCAGAAATTTCCTCTAGAGCTAAATATATGACAGCATCATCTATTTTTTTTTTAATATCCAAAGGGACACGGCAAGGGCACACTATCAATCCTAGGTGTAAATCGGCAGATTTGTGTGTGTGTGTGTGTGTGTATATATGTGTGTGTGTGTGTGTGTGTGTGTGTGTGTGTGTGTGTGTGTGTGTGTATTTACCTTATGTTGTATATTATAGGGTTCGAGCGATGCTCATAGTAACCTGTCTCCATATCTACTTATATTTATCCAACTTTTCCTTAAATTAATACATACTTTCTGTTGCTACAATCTCTTCACTCAGTCCGTTCCAAATATCCACCGTTCTGTGTGGGAAAACTAAACTTTATAATGTTTTTCGAACACTGAATTTTCTTGATCTTCTTGGAGTGTCCTCTTGTTTTCCTACCTCTATCCTTCATCAGTGATATCAGGTCTTGTCTTTCTATCTTTTCCATATGGTTTATTTACTTGTACATCGTTATTAGATCTCCTCTTTCCCGTCTGTCCTTCAAAGATGGTGGTTCCATTTCCTTCAGTCTTTCTTCATAGGGAAGATCCTTTATTTCTGGCATCTCCTTTGTAGCACTCTTTTGGATTCTTTCTAATTTCTTGATGTTTTTCTGCCTGTATGATGACCATACCATGGCTGTATATTCTAGTCTTGGTCTTATCATAGTGGTTAGGATCTTTTTCATCATACTGTAAGTGAACGCCACCCTGATGTTAGTTAGTGTCCTGTATGCTGAAGCAAATAACCTATTTATGTGCCTTTTCTGGAGTCAGGGTATCTTGCATAATCACTCCCAGGTCTTTTTCTTCACTACTTTTCATTATAATCTCTTCTCCCATTTTGTATTTCCACATAGGTCTTCTATAACCTTTACCCATTTCCATTACATGGCATCTCCTGGTATTAAATTCTAATTACCACTCTTGGCTGCACTTCGAGATCTTGTTAATATCTTTCTGTAATTCCCTATAATCTTTGATGTTCCTTATTATGTACTCTCAAAAGTTTCGCATCATCCACAAACAAATTCATGTAACTACTCAGACCAGTCTTGCATATCGTTAATATATTATACTTTTAACATAACTGGTGCCAGCACTGAACCCTGTGGTATTCCACTAGTGACTCTGCTTCAATTAGATGGGATGTCTCTTATCATTGTCTTCATTTCCCTATCTATCTCGTTTTTTTTTTCCATAGCTTCACTTCTCAGTTCTCTCTCTTTTTCCCTTTCTATTTGATTGATTTCTCTCTTTATCCAAATATTTTTATATTCTGCCTTACCAACCAGTTTTCCAGTCCTCGCTAATATTTTTTCTAGCCCGAATTGTGATCTCATTTTAACTTTCAGTGGTCTTTCGGTTCCCTCACTATAGTTACCAAGTCCGTATATTTCCTCAACTTCTTTCTAAAGACACTGTTCTTCATCTTGAACCACAGAGATAATTTCCTTAACCATCTCTTTCTCCTCCTTCTCTCTCACAAATTTCACAGATTTTTTTTCTTCTAGTCCATATATAACCATACACTTCTTTTTGTCCTCCGTTATCTCTCACTACTTCCTCCTTTTCTTTGATCACTTGAATGACTGTCTCGTTTTTTTTCTCTTATTTGTTGTTGAACTACCTCAGCAAAGTTCACTTTTTCTTCATCTTGTTCTTTTTTTTTTCCAGACCCTCTTCCATTCCTCTAGTTTTGTCTCACTTATCCCGTTTCCTATTTCCACGCTGGTGTCCAGTGCTGAAGTCCCTGCAGTGCTACTTCGTAGTTTGCACATTTGCCCTTAAGGGCGCTATTTTCCCGTTTTATTTCGTCCAGAGTTTTCTTCATGTCCTTGTTCACGTAACCGTGCTCTACTCTTTGCATCTCTCTCTCAGCTCTAGGTTCTCTGTGATCAGCTGTTCCTGTTGTTCAAATATCCTGGCAACCATTTCCCTCAGAACTATAAGTTCTCCGTCCAGTGAGATAATCCTTTTAATGCTGGGTCTTTCCTCCCTAAACCCGGAAAATTCCCTTTCTTTATTCCAATCTTCTAGCTGCCTTAATCCTAGAGGAGTTTCAATAATTTCGTTCCTGCCTCTCGGTTTGGCTCCTTTGTAATTCACCACGGTTGCCTGCTGGTCACCCAGCCAGTCTTCCCCATTACGGAGCGAGCTCAGAGCTTAGAGACCGATCTTCGGGTAGGACTGAGACCACAACACACACTCCACACACCGGGAACGCGAGGCCACAACTCGAGTTACATCCCATACCTATTTACTGCTAGGTGAACAGGGGCTACACATTAAGAGGCTTGCCCATTTGCCTCGCCGCTTTCCGGGACTCGAACCCGGACCCTCTCGATTGTGAGTCGAGCGTGCTAACCACTACACTACGTGTGTGTTTGTGTGTGTGTGTGTATGTGTGTGTGTATGTGTGTGTGTGTGTAGATAATGTAACTCTCTCTCTCTCTCTCTCTCTCTCTCTCTCTCTCTCTCTCTCTCTCTCTCTCTCTCTCTCTCTCTCTCTCTCTCTCTCTCTCTCTCTCTCTCAGGATAAAGATGATCCTCTACGAAGAGTTCCTTCAAGATCTTCCTCAATCTCTCCATGAGCTCCTCGCCTTCCTCCACCTGCCTCTCACCTCATCTCACCTCGCGTTTCTCAGTACAGCGGCTCGTGGATTAACGGTACCGTCTCCATTATTGCCAGCTCAAGCTCAAGCCTTGCAACGTCGGAATCAGGGGCCTTATGGTACTAGGCGAAATCTCAAGAATCAAGCGTTTCTGTGGCGGGTTAAGACTCCCTACAAACAAGCTGCCAGATACCAGTCACGCTGCAAGGCCGTCCTCACATCCCTTAGACTGAGGCAGTTCACTTCCTCACTTGAGTATCACTCATACTCTATCTCTGCCCTCCTGCCCCGTCCGAGACGCCTACCGCAAACATGATTATTAGAGCTTGCAGAAATTTTTCATGCCGATAACTAAATGTATTATGCTCCAAGACGTGTTTAGAGTTTTGCGTGTTTGTATTTGCCTTGTCTGTCAAAACAACTATTTTCACAAGAAACTGGAAATATATTTATGTTATTGCGTTTATTTTGTCATATTTTATAGTAGCTATTTTATTTTATATTTATTTATCTATTTTATTTTCATTGTAATACTTATCGTCTTTTATTTTGTTTATTTATTCAGTAATCTGATTATATATATATATATATATATATATATATATATATATATATATATATATATATATATATATATATATATATATATGTGTGTGTGTGTGTGTGTGTGTGTGTGTGTGTGTGTGTGTGTGTGTGTGTGTGTTCGTTAAACAGTTATTTTTCCGTTCTGTTCCTTGTCATTTTTTTTTCTTTGAAGTGTATTGACTCACTAAATGAACAAATTTTCCCTCGGACTCTGCTTCCTCGAATGACTACTATAGTACTGTATAGTACGTGCATCCAGCTATTCACAGCTGCGCGTTGCTAACTTGCTAGCCTACGCTTCGCAGTGTTAGTGTTGCCACGGCAATTACATTCCCCCGAGACTGTGGTAATATACATTTGTCTTCTTAAGGAGGCAGAACCGACTGTGACTTAATATGTGATACTTTTTTTCCCGTCCTACCAAGTAAGTCATTCAATGGATAAGTGGTTGAGTGTCATAAAATTTGTCTAGATCCGTGTTTGTTGCTATGTGCGCCAACAACCACAACACACTGTAGTTGATGGTATACAGTTACTTATTCGTATCAATCATGGTTATTCTCAATAGTTAGTGAATATTTGAGCGCAATAGCAGGACGTAAATGCGCGCTACTCGTACATGCATGAACATAAAGATATACGATAAAAAGTGAAGCTCCAAGAAACTTTCAGGTTTACACATAAGATCAGTCCCAATATGAAACATTCACCTGCTTCCACCCATCATCTTCATCCACAAGTGTGTCAAATCTTTTAAAGGTTGCCTTAAAACCCCGCAGTAACAACTAATTGCGCCATCACACTCTACTTGAGTGTCTTCCTATCTCATATATCTAATTTTCAAGCTAAACACTTTAGTTCTTATTTTTATCATACAACTAAAGAAAATATGCACGACTTTACGCATCACAAAAATGGCAACGTGACAAACAGAACAAATCACCACTACGTAACATGCATGGAAGATAATAATGAGTCTCGTCTCATTGGTGAATTTAACTTATTGCGTATATTTACTTTGTAGCCCTACTCTATACTTAAAAGTTTATTTGTATTTTTTTCCATGTTTCCACAAATCAGATTAATTTATCAGTCTTAAAGAAACAACATTAGCCTATATATATATATATATATATATATATATATATATATATATATATATATATATATATATATATATATATATATATATATATATATATATATATATAAAATTTACTCAAAATAAAGTTCTCAGTGTGAACGTGTTCCGACTTGTAAAGCTCTGTCGATTCTTCTTGCGACTTGCAATTTCAGTCGCATATTGATACCTGTGAACCCACATTAACTCAATTTGCGGCTGAAAATGCTAGTCGGAACACGTTCACACATAGTGGCTGGGAAGTATCGGCTGATTGTCCTACATTTCTTATAATGTTCATCTTAACAAAATACTATGTACAATTACGATGAAATCAAATCATAACAAGTAGGTCTATTCAGTCCTCATCTCCGACTCCAACAAAACTCTGCAGAGATCGGGGAAAACAGTCATTGGATTGTGGCAGCGATCTCATCGAATGTACTTCTACGTAGGCTTTTTTTCTGTACAATTCATTCGTAGGGTCCCAGATATGCTATTTATCCCTCACTAGCTCCAATGTCATCTCTGCCTCTGGATACCATGACATCACAATGTAAACAAAACCGCTAGCGGCTGGACGAGACCAAGTGGTCGGTCTTGTTTTAGGGCTACCCAGTTTTTCCACCCTCTAGACACCAAAATTTAGCCAATAATTCTAGCGGTTAGTATTTCTAGCCGCAAATTGGTACGTGTGAACCCGCCTTAACATGGAAAAGCATGATTGGGAGAATAACAAAGTTCGGCATATCCATCTCCCCGTTTTCTCTGAGACAACCACGGTTCAGTCAATTCAGTGTGATGAACAGAAGTGGTTGTCGGTGGACGCCTTGACGTACGCCGGGCTGAAGGTATTTCTAACTTGTGTATGTGTACTGGCTATCGACAGCTTGAAGGAGTATTGGCGATACCCGCAGGAGTGTCTGAGCCGGCAGTAGGAGGTGGATGGTGAGTGGATACTGGTGTTGGACAGGGGAATCACCTCATAGGAAATAGTATCTATTTCATTTATTTATTTTTTATATATATAATAAACCCGCATCCCCCAGTTGATTGCAGAGCAGACGAAACGGTTTGTATGGGAAGCATTTAAGTATATTTTCTGTTAATTATTTATACGTTTCCCAGTTACAACATGTGCTGCTTGTTTTAAAAGTAGAATTGGGAAATTTATGAAATTTCTTCCCTCCTTTCCCTCTCCCCAATAGGAGGGGATGACTCTATGCACGTATAGTCACCTCCAATCTCTCTCTCTCTCTCTCTCTCTCTCTCTCTCTCTCTCTCTCTCTCTCTGAGTGTAACTATTCTTTTCTTTACTAATAAGCTTTTATGAATTTGTGATTATTTTGTTTTTTCATTCATCACGCAAATCGTGAGCTTTTGAGCAAATCCTATAAGCGTTTGCATCTTTTCATGACGTCGCAGAGCTCAATGTAGTATGCAATAAGCACGGTCATCTCTCTTCTAGTGGAAGGATAATTTGTGATCAGTAAATCACATATCTTGTATTCGTAGGTGAAATTCATGCAAATTAATGAAGTTATTTCAAGAAAAGATAAATGCCTTGACGGTTGTGTAAGTTCTTTACACATTCTTACTTGGTGGGCTTCCCAGACCATAACCAACCCAGGAAGGGTTCCACGGATGCCAGACTGCTACCTTGCCTTACAGTATATTAAATATGTCATCCAGGAGATCATTGATACTATTCTACTTACATTTACATAATTATTTCCCTGTTTTGATGTCAGGAATTAAGCCTAAGGGTGTGGATGTCTGATGATGCTCAGAAATTAGTTGAAAAGATATAAATCCACACATGCTCAATAATTGCTTCAAAGCTGAGCCTGTACATATTAGAATTACATATAGCTAGTATTAAGTAAGGAATAAGCAGGGTATATTCCAGTCTAGATGCTATATGTGGCTGACAACTAAGAAAATATTAATTGGTAGCCACATGCAAGTACATATTTCAATGTTTGCCTTATTACAGTCAGCAGCACAGTTTGCCTTTCATGTTTTTTTTTTTTTTCCACATTTGATTCAAAGTTGTTGCAGTATATTTTAGGCAACTTTAGAAGAAAGAAAAAGATGTCTAACAAGGCTTTTATGACCTTTGTCACAGAACTGATCGTGAAAAACTTTTCTGTGAATAAAGAGAAAGATCTCTTGATTTTCTGTTCACTGATGTTGTTATATTGTAAATGCCTTTCAGTTCACAGCTACTTGTTTTAATTACATATATAATTTACTAAAGTGTTAACCTTAATCATAAAAAGTTTATGTGCCTTAATAAAGGCAGTGCTTTTCCTTCCAGAACTTGATATTCAAAATATTAATGTCATATTTCATTGCACTTTATATAAGCTCTGCATTGAATACAGAGTGTATCAAGTTGGAAAAGTTATTTGAATTGAAGTACCATTAAATAGAAGTGTAATACTTCTTACCTGACAGGTGGAGAATGGAGAGGTGCTGTGTTCTGAAGGTGATATAAAGAATTACATTATACTAGGAGTGAACATGGATGCAATTATAGTAATGTAACTATTCTTCATAGTCACATACTATATTTTTTATTGTATCTTTAACATTTTATAAATTAGTATTTGTTTCTAGTTTTGAATTCTGCAGGGAAAACTGTCTGTTAGGCAAATGATTCACCATCCTAATCCTTTCTATGGATTGAGGTGATTGCAGAAATAATAACTTTTCTTTTACCTACTGATGAAGAGAGAGTGAATTAAGTAGTATGTACAGTGTACACTCTAGGGTAGTGAATGAAAAGAGTAAAGAGTAAATGACAGCTGATGAGGTAAAGTTGTTTACTTATGCAAGTAGATTGTTTCATAAAGTGAGGTTTGCATTCTGCAATGAATAAAAAATACAAATAAAGGTAAAGTGCAGAATTAATCAAGCAAGAATGTTATAGAAAGAAGAAAAAAAAGCATCCATTTACTAATAAGTTGATTGGAGTGAATGCTGAGTTCAAGATTATATGAGAATGTGACACCAACTGGATTATGAAGCTGAAAACATCATACATGAAACAAGAGAAATGAATAGATTGACAGTAATGGAGATGAGGTATTTGAGGATCATGTGTGAAGAATATGTCAACAGAGCAAGAGATGGAAAGCACAGAGGAGAACCATTGTTATAAAAATGTGCTTATTAAGCATAGCATAAAGTGTTGCAGTAGCTGCTTATTTCAAAAGGATGTGGAAAGACTATCTGTAGAAGGTGTTAACTGGATCAGATGTTAGAGATCTGGGCTGGTATGTAGTTGAGCAATGGAGATCTGGCAGCTGAACTCTGATCATTCCTTAGTTTCCAGACTCCTCTGAGGCAATACAACTCAACTTCTGTAGCTGGCTCCATTTCTGTTATCAAAGTTAAGACACAAAAGCGATTAATGAACAATGTCAACAGAATTCTGGATGACAAAGGGATGTCTATAGAGTCTTGTGCATGATAGACTCAATGAAGAGCAGTTGTGAATGCATGAATATGCAGCAAAGGGTGATGAATCTGTCATGGTTAAACAAATTTAATTAAACTAGTTTTGGTGTTAAGCACTGCTGTGAGAGACTTGGTTTGACTGAATGGCTAATCCTCATTCATTGCAGTCAGTTAAGGTGAGCCCTTTCTTGCTATAGATGGCTATGAGTTGAAGTGAATTTTCATGGAGGTTGTATATGTTTATGTAATTTGCTATGGTCTTGATCATTGTTTGATTTATGACCAAGGACTGTTAACTTTGTGAGGAAAGCTTAAACCTCATCTATGGGTAAGACAGGGACTTCACTCACATATCCCATGAACTTGTTCCAAGGCTATAGTAACTGCCATTGAAAAATCTTTAGCAGCCTTAATGTGTTTCTAACCTATGTCTATCAAATGTTAGAAGTGAATGGTCTCCACTGGATATGTTTTTCACCTATTCACAGTCCTCTGCTAGTCTTGCAACACAGCCAGCTGCTCCTTCTTGCAGAAAGATAGAACATCATAGTTGTGATCTTTTGATAGCATTGAAACCACTTTCACACCACACACAGGGTTGCTAGGTCACAACTCTTTTGGCTTACATCCCATAGCCAACCTACTTGTTCCTTAAATGAACAAGGGCTACACATTAAGAACCTCACACACCTGCCTTCATGCTTCTCAGTTGTGAGTTGTGTATTTACCTAGTTGTATATTACAAAGTTTGAGCAGGCTTCATAATGTTCTGTCTCTACATCTATATTTATCCGAGTTTTCTTTAAACGTGTACATTGTTGTTGTAACAACCTCCTCACTCAAACTATTCTAAATATCTACATTTCCTTGTAGAAAACTGTACTTCTTGATGTCTCATAAACACTGACTCTTCTCAATCTTCTTTGAGTGCCATCTCATTCATCTTCTTTCAGCAACACCAGGTCTTGCTTGTCTATCTTTTCAATGCAGTTAACTTTTTTTTTACACTTATTAGATCTCCTTTTTTTCTCTTCTATCTTGTAAAGTTATCAATCCCATTTCCTTTAATCTTTCTTTATAGTTTAAGTCTTTCAATTCCAGTACCATCTTTGTAGCTGTCTTCTGAATTCTTTCTGATTTCTTGATATTTTTCTTCATATGGGGAGACCACCCCACTGCTACATATTCCACCCTGAGTTGTATCATGGTGGTAATGATTTTCTTCATCATGCTTTTGCCACTATATTGAAATGTTACCCTAATATTCATTAACATCCTGTACGTTGAGCCAAATATCCCACTTATACACCTTTTAGAGATCAGGTATCTTGAATAACCACTCCCAGGTCTTTTTCCTCCTTACTTTCTTTCCTGACATCCATCTTCTTTAATAACTTACCAATTTATAGTTTTTGCACCATGACTTCCTGTAACCCTTCCTACCACACTTTATTCTTTGGTTCTGTAAAATCCATATCCACATTAAACACATATTCAAAACTCTCATTCATAAGTGCAATGAACTCTTCAGCTGTTTCGTATATCCTTTCTTTCTTTACGAGGAATTGGAAAGAAGTTTACAGTGCAGCAATCAGTTCCCTCACTGTTATCTGGAAGGAGGCATGGTTTCAAAATCAGCTCAGCATGCAGTGACTTTAGTAACTAAAAGATTATATTCATAATTTTCTTCTTAGGTAATTTTTCATCTGTAGAAGAAAGTGGTTTTCAAGCCTTTCCTAAATCATGTTTTGGTTCCATGATGCTTGTTAGCTCTGTAGGGCAGTGTTCAGCTATATCTCAAAAGTTGGAAATTCAATTCTGGTGGACATTAAAAAAACAAAGTGAATTAATAATATATAATTAGAAGTGACTATGTGGTCGCCTTATGACCTTGTTGTAACATCATGTGTCAGTCTCTGTAAATTTCATTGTGCTAATTGTATTTTATAGTCTAAAAAATAAATATGAACCTATATGCTGTACTGTTGCATTTCCTAGTTATTGCACAGGACAGCCACACCTGGTGAGGTGAGGTGATGTTAGATCCGTCACCTAATATGTGCAATGTTTCTCTGAGTAGTAGTAGTAATACTAGTAGTAGTAGTAGTAGTAGTAGTAGTAGTAGTGGTAGTAACAATCTATATACTGTACTGTATTGGTGAATTCCTACTTTCAATCACCCCTTATTCAATATAAGAGTTAACCAGTATTTCTCAATCATATATTTTCGTGGTAAACTCAGGAATTCCAGCCTTTATTACTTTTGTGTTTCCTTTTCCCTGTGGTTTAATGTTTTTCAGGAAGGAGGTTTTAAGTCTGTGTAGTCATTACCTTGATTTTGTCTTTGTGCTGAAATTCTGCCTCACAGATACATTGTGCCAAAAGGAAGAGTGCTGGTAGGGTTCATTTCAATGAAATCCACCTTGAGGTATTTGATATGTGAAATATCATCAGGTAAATTATCAGCTTCATAGCATAGCATAACATAGCATAAATAATAGGATAACAAAGGGCCACCAGGGCCCATCTAGGTTATCCTGTATCAGTCGCACAGCGACCTCGTCATCAGTACTTAAAGATACACTTACAAGTACACAATACATTATATACTAATTCTAAATATTTGGCCCATTAACAGGGCTAAGTCCTGCAGCGAAATCCTCTACAATTTGTGGTCCCCATACATGGGGATCATGTCTTGTTTAACTATAGTAAATTTCTTATAAAAACTATCATGCAGTGCTATACATAATTATAAATCTAATAAATTTAAGTGCTTATCTAATCTGTTTTTAAACATTGTCAAACTAGTGCTATTTACAACCGTCTCTGGCAATGCATTCCAGAAGTCTATGACTAAAGAAATATTTTCTTATATCTAACCTGCAGCCTTGCTTTCTAATCTTCCTGCCATGATTTCTAGTCCTACTTCCCTCCTCTAAGGTAAAGAAAGATCTCACATCTATGTAGTTTGTATCTGAGAACATTTTAAATAACTCTATCATATCCCTCTTATACATCTCCTCTCAAATGAAAACATGTTTAATTCCTTTAATCTATCTCTATACTCCAGGCGCTTTAATGCTGGTATCATCCTAGTTGCTCTTCTCTGAACTGCTTCTAACATGTTGATATCCTGCCTATAGTGGGGTGACCAGGCCTGTATGCAATACTCTAAATGGGGCCTAACATAGGAATTATATAAGCTACGCACCACTTCCTTACTTTTATAACTAACATTTCTATTTATAAAACCCAGGATCCTATTTGCCCTATTTCTTGCTTCTAAACATTGCTTTGAAAATTTCATAGTCCTGTCTATCACTACTCCTAAATCCTTTCCTTCCTCTACTGCCTCTAGCCAACATCCCTCCATCTCATAGTTAAAGTTTGTGTTGTCTTTACCTAAATGCATAACCTGACACTTTTAGAATTAAACTCCATCTGCCACCTGTCTGCCCATGCTATCAGCCTGTCCAGGTCTCGTTGTATTCTGTAATTGTCCTTTTCACCCTGTACTGCACATGCTATCTTAGTATCATCTGCAAACTTTGATACTTTGCTACTAATTCCTATATCTAAATCGTTAATGTACACCAAGAAAAGAAGAGGTCCTAGCACTGATCCTTGGGGTACCCCACTAACCACTTCCTTCCACTCAGACATTGCCCCATTTAATACTACTCTCTGTTTCCTATCAGAAAGCCATTCACTAATCCAATCAACTAACCTACCCCTATCCCATGTAGTCTCAATTTGTACACTAGCCTCCTATGCGGTACCTTATCAAACGCCTTGCTAAAATCTAGATATATAACATCTATGCTATTTCCATCATCTAACTCCTTGGTAATATATTCTAAGATATCGAGCAAATTTGTAAGACAGGACCTCCCTGATCTAAAGCCATGTTGGGTATCTCTAATTAATCTATTCTCATTTAAATGCTCCCAAATACTACCCTTAATGATTTTCTCTAGTATCTTACATACTATACTAGTTAAACTGATCGGTCTATAATTATTCGCATCATCCTTCCTACCTTTTTTAAATATTGGAGTAACATTAGCTAACTTCCAGTCCATGCTGAAAGGCTTTCCAACCTTGACATATTTAATTAAATTCTTAGGAATGTGGTGGGTAAATCTTTGATTAGTTTGGAAATATGTTCCATAATGATGTTTAGGGTCTGGGTAAGAGAAAAATGTTTATTTTCCACAAATGCATTCATGGATGAAAACAATGAAGTTCCCTTCTAAATTTTACTCTTCCACAACTTCATCTTCTTCTTGAATGCAGTTACCTTCCCTGTCAGCTCAACTAATGTCTGATAAATACCTTGCACTGAAGTGTTCCTGATGAAGACTGCAAAGATTATTTCCTTAATAATTTAACTTAAGTATCCAAATAATATATTACTTGCATATTTGCCAACAGGTGATGCTTGTTCCTTACTTTGTTATTGATATAGTCTGGTGATAGCTTGCTGTTTATTAATATGCTTAGGTCTTTTTTTTTTTTTCTTTTCAGAAGCTTGAATTGAATTTATAATTCCAGTCTGGTCACTTTGAACTTCTGCTAAATCTTATCACAAGACACTCATTAACATTATAAATTGTCTGCCATTTCTTACTCCAATCATAATTTTATGAAGTCTTTCTGTTACTCTTTGCATGACTTTCATGATTTATTTTCCTTTGCAACTGTGCATTGTCAACAAACATGGTCATGCTGGTCTTTTTTCCAGTACTGGCATCTACAGTACATCATTGATATAGTACACCATAGTATATCAATAATATAACTAGGGCTACTGTTAATCCTTTTGGGACTACACCTATTATTTTTCTCTATGTTGACTATTTTCCTTAATTCTTCCATACAGAAAATCTTTCATGTATTCTAGTGATTTTTCCTGAATACCTGCAATGTGTTCTAATTTCTTTATTGGTCTGTTGTGTGGTACTTTATGAAATATTTTCTTGAAAATCAAGTAATTATTGTCTATCCCTCAGTCTCTCTCTCGTATAGTTTCTGCAAACTTCATCATTTTTTTAGTAGATTTGTTCCACATGATCATCCTTTTCTAGATATGAATCGTCTTTGTCACTATTTAATTTTTTCCAAGTCTCTATCAATATTTTTCTATCAGTTTTCTAATTTACTGACAATGCTGGTGAAATTCAATGGCCACTGCTTATTTTCCTACTTATATGAAGGGACAAT
This sequence comes from Portunus trituberculatus, assembly GCF_017591435.1. Classification (NCBI taxonomy): domain Eukaryota; kingdom Metazoa; phylum Arthropoda; class Malacostraca; order Decapoda; family Portunidae; genus Portunus; species Portunus trituberculatus. The sequence goes on from NC_059301.1 coordinate 34,338,776, forward strand.
ATTTCCCTTTTTTACCACTGCTATATAACTTTGTCTTGACTTTGATACATATTCTAAATACAGGCTCACTTTATTGCTTCTAACATTCTTTTAACACCCAGTCAGAAACATCATCAGGTTCATAAGCCTTTCTTTTATTTAAGTTTTCCAATTCTTTTATAATTTTTTTATCATATGAGTGGATGTTTTCCAGTTTCTATGGTGTAATTTGTGGTGTGTCATCCATTTGAAATGGCAACTCCTTTTTAGATAGTATATAATGTAAAACTTCTGTTTAATACTTCACATTTCTTTTCTTTTACATGGGTCATGCGTTCATCAGCTACAGTTTGCATCTTATCCGTGACTTTGCTTCTACTTTCTTATGTAGTTGTAGATGGGTTTTGATTGGGCTTTATTTATTTTTTTTTCTTTTTTTTTTTTTTTTTTTTTTTTTTTAGAATATTCATTCCTTGCCTGTTTGTATCTTTCATAAGACTGGTTGCTGCTGCTGCTGCTGCTGCTGCTGCTGCTGCTGCTATTACTATTACTATTACTATTACTACTACTACTACTACTACTACTACTACTACTACTACTACTACTACTACTACTACTACTACTGCTGCTGCTGCTGCTGCTGCTGCTGCTGCTGCTAATAATAATAATAATAATAATAATAATAATAATAATAATGATAATAATGAAGCATTTTTTTAGGTTTGTAGTGAGACCGGGACATGAAGCGTCATACGCCGCACGTATCAAAATAATATATATATATATATATATATATATATATATATATATATATATATATATATATATATATATATATATATATATATATTACAATAATAATGCTTATTACATATGAGTGGTGAAAGAAGAGTGCAGATAAAGAAATTGGTGAATAGATAAAAAGTATTGTAAGGATGGTCTGGAATAGATGACAGCCAAGATAAGCAGAGGCGGCTGGGCAGCTTTCGTCTGAGAGTGGCATCGTAAAGGCTGATAAGTGATTGTAAGGTGAGTGTCGCTACGTGGAGATTGGTACAGTACATACTTTGACTGTAAAATATTACCTTATATCTTCCATGCTGCATAGATTTGCTGTAGAGATCAAGCCCGTCGTCCTGGCTACCATGTAATTATATAGTCAGTGATTCAGTAAAAAAAAAAAAAAAAAAAAAACGGTGGTCCGTGCCTTTGCTCTTAGTGCTATTAGAGGTATTTTTTTTTTTTTTATTTTGTTTACGAGGAAATAGGCGTTCGTGATTGTATTGCTATAATTTACTACTTTTTTTTCTAATTACACACGATGAGAACAAATTAGAAAAGGACAACCAACTCATTGCCAGCATATCTCAAAGGCACCGGAAGTAGAGAGAGAGAAAAAAAGTAATGTACGAGGAAATTATGAGGATCCTTTTGTCTTCACATCGAGTCAACTATTATTGTAAAGGATTATGTCAGTAGACTAAACACACACATACACACACACACACACCACTGTGAGCTTGAGAGAGAGAGAGAGAGAGAGAGAGAGATATTCATTCACCTACCACCGTCACCCATGAGTCTACCGGTGAATAGTGCTATGTTTGTTGTTGCAGTTATTTCCGGTGAATGAGAGCAGCAAGGTCAGGTGTTAGTGTATTGGGTAATAGTGATCGGGAGTGCTGACGGCTGGTCTGTTGGTTGGTCTGGGAAAGAAGATCAAGTACCCATGGGGAGGGAGGGCTGCTCAGCAAGACGACACTGCTTATCACGCCTCCCTCAGCTGTCAAGGGCATAGATAACACCGTCCTCGTACAGCGAACCCTGCCACGCGATTTAGGTAATTTACGTGTGCGCAAAGAGAAATCCGATTTAATGTTGAAATGAAGTGTATGGTGTATTAACCTCACCTAAAGGGCTGCTAATTAAGTAACATTTAATTAAAGGGATTTATGTTTTATTTGCCTCCAATGTAGGGCTGCGTTATCTGTGGAGGTGATGTTATCATAATTGTATGTTTAAAGAAAATTGTTTGACATGAAATCTAAATATATTGTTTAGTCTTTGTTACTGTGGGATTGATTGATATGATGACAATTATTGTGGTTTTGAATCCTGACAGGCATTCTTGATATCCCCCTGAGGCGCCTGAGGCTGGACACTGGGAGGGAGAGGGAGGGAGTGCAGTGAGATAATGTGAAGAGATGGCTTTGGTCAGTGTGAGGCGGTGCGTGTAGGCAAGGTGGTCACTGTCACTCTCTCGCAGTGACGCCGGGACCTGAGGCGCTCGTGATCCAAGAAGGGAAGGAGGCGTGCAGGGGATCGCACTACTGAAGGCGGCGCAGCGTCAACTACTGCCATGGACCGTACTACCAATGTGCTCTTGGTCTTTCTCACGTTTTTTGGTAAGTTTAAAGTGTTTGTATTTACAAGTTGCTTGTTATTTATTTCATGTCACCCTTCCTGTTATTCTTTTTGGCGATTATTGTTATTATTGTGGATATATTTATTATCACCATCATGATAATATACAAAATGTACAGCAGTTTAACTGATATAAGTATAATTTTTTTTTTTTATCAAAAAAACTGGTATTCAAAATTCTTTGACATACTTAACTCTCTCTCTCTCTCTCTCTCTCTCTCTCTCTCTCTCTCTCTCTCTCTCTCTCTCTCTCTAATAAAGGGATAGATTAACGTTATTGAATTTAATGTTGATCAGCTGCTGTTGAGGATGCTTAACTATATAATATGATGTAATCTTTGGTTGTATGAGGTAGTCGTGGAATACTCGTACTTTTGTGTGGCCCAGCAGACTCCGTATCTGTTATCCTGTTGTTCCTTCAGCTGATAATCTGTATGTGTGTGTGTGTGTGTGTGTGTGTGTGTGTGTGTGTGTGTGTGTGTGATTAAATTTTCCTGTGAGGTGATGGTAAGAGGCGAGTGCCGAGTGACAGTGAGTAGCTGGCTATATCCTGGCACGTGGTGTGGTTGTTGGCTGGCTGCTGTCGGAGTGGTCAGCCACTCACCAGTAGGAACTATCTTTGCTTTGTAGCGACTAAATGGAAAGAAGTGAAGTTGCTACTTTATTTATTTACAGAGCGAAGACTTTAGTAGTGTCGTGGATTGAGATTGGAGGTGGGGAAGAATACTCACCTGACGTCTATCTTTACATACGCATCAAACTAATTATTTTGCGTTATTTGAATTTAGCATTGATTTAAGAACATACGGGAAACTAAGAAGTCAGTAATCCCTCACGCATCAGTGTCTGTGTATAATCCGTGTCCAAATCATAATCTATAAATCTGTCGAATATTCCTACAGTTACAACACCATTTGACTACACAGTATAACATTTCGATTGGGTTTTACTCTCTCTCTCTCTCTCTCTCTCTCTCTCTCTCTCTCTCTCTCTCTCTCTCTCTCTCTCTGCTAACTAAATGGAACCCAGCACCCAGTGAATGACCATAGTCACATGAATAGATCTTTCCTTGACTTATCTCCTCGAGACTTAGCCTGCCTGGCATCCACCACAGATAATAAAGTTGCTGCTGCTGCTTCTGCTAGGTTTCTTTTGCTTCTACATGGAACAATGAGAGGTCCAGCAAGAACGTAAAATACAGTGTGTGTCGTCAGCGAACGTTGTACTTATACACATTTGGTTTATTAATCATATATTATAATCACTCATCTTGCTTGGCGGGTCATTATTTCCCACAGTAATCAAGCAGATTGCTCTTTTGTAAAGCATGCCTTCGTGGCTTTGTTATCGGTCAGCCGATGATTTACTTCTATACAATTCACAAGGACTCTTGAAAATTGGTTGTTTCTAGAATTGAGTCTTATCAGACTGAACGAGAGAGAGAGAGAGAGAGAGAGAGAGAGAGAGAGAGAGTTAGTAATGTAATGAGGTGCAGAATGGGAAGCCATGAGGGCCGGTATGATGCTCACAGCTCGCCTTTCTTCCTCAGTTAGACCCGAAAAGGGGACTTCCCGTTAAGGGGCCGCGAGGAGGCGGGGGTTATGAGCGTGATGGGCGGTGTTGGGATGGCTTTGTTTGTTATTGTTCATGATGGAAATTTGAGAAATAATTAAGCATATATATATATATATATATATATATATATATATATATATATATATATATATATATATATATATGTATTTATTTATTTATGAGGAGGAGGATGAGAAGGATAAGGTGGTGGCGCTTAAAGGCGGAAGAGATAGTAACATTTTTCCTTTCCTCCCAAGATATTACTTCTCCCGGAAACGGTGTATCAGATAAAGAAAGGCATTTAATTTTCTATAGATGACAACAGCCTTCATGTGTGTGTATGCGTGTGTGTGTGTGTGTATTTACGTAGTTGTATTTACCTCGTTTTGTACAGGGTTCCAGCGGGGCTCATAGTGTCCTGTTTCCATATCTCCATTTATCTATTTTTTTCTTTAAAGCTATGGACATTATGTTCTGCAAAAACTTCATCATTCAAAGCATTCCATTTTTCCACTGTTCTCAAATATCCTTCACGTACTGCCTCTTCTTGATCTTTACATGTCCTCTTGTCCTAGCTTCTGTCACCAGCACCAAGTCTTGCTTGTTTATCTTTTCAATCCCTTTTAACTATTTTACACATTGTTATTACTTCCCCTCTTTCTTTTCTATCTTGTAAGGTTGGCAGTCTCATTTCCTTTAGCCTTTCATTATCATGTTAGGTCCTTTAGTTCCGGCACCATCTTTATATATATCCCCTGGATTCGCTCTAATCTTCTTATATCCTTTTTCAAGCTTAGTGACCACACCATTGCTGCATATTCCAACTATGGACGTATCATACTCCTAATAATTTTTCTCATCATATCTTTGTCCAGGCAGTGAAATGCCACCCTAATATTAGTCAACATTTTGTACGTTGTTCCAAATACTTTACGTAAGTGTTTTTCGGGGCTCAGAGTTTCTTGTATAACCACTCCCAGATTTTTTTTTCCTCTTTAGTCTTAATTATTTTTTTCCTTTCCCATCAAATAGTTCCATACTGGTCTTCTCTTAATCTTTCCTAATTCCATTTCGTGGCATTTCCTGGCAGTGAATTCTAACTTCCATTTCTTGCTCCACTCATAAATTTTGCCTATATCTTCCTGCAGCAGCAAACAGTCTTCTCGGGTCTTAATTATTCTTAACAATTTTGCATCATCAGCAAATAAATTGATATAGCTGTTCACTCCATACTGTATGTTATCTACACATACCTGGAGCATAATGGGGGCTAACACTGACCCCTGCGACACTCCACTTGTTACTTTACTCCAGGATGAGTATGTATCCCTCATCTCATCTCTCTGTCCATCAAGTAATCTCTTATCCAGTCTAAAATTATTCCTCTCAGTCTTCGTACGTTCTCCAATTTCAAAAGTAGTCTGTTATGAGGGACCCTATCAAAAACCTTTTTTATGTCCAGGTACACAGTGTTCACCCATCCATCGCTGCTCTCCAGTCCTTCCACTACGCTTGAGTAGAAACATAATAAATTCAACACACATGACCTTCCTGTCCTGAACCCAAATTGTCTATTCGTTATAACTTGTTTTTTCTTCCAGATATTTAACCCATTTTCTTTGATAACAATTTCACATATCTTCCCCACAACACTTGTAAGTGACACTGGTCTGTAATTTAATGGCTCAGTTGACTTTCCTCCTTTGAATATTGGGATTATGTTAGCTCTCTTCCATTCCAGTGGTACTCTCCTTTCTTTTTAATGAGCTGGTAAACATTTCCCAAACTGGTTCTAACAATAAATTGATCTTTACATTCCATTAGTGCCCAGCCTGACACACCATCTGGTCCCATTGCTTTTCTGACATCAAAATTTTCTAGTAGTCTTCCAATTTCTTGTTTGTGCACTATGATTTCTTGCAAGCCTGGACAGTGCAATGTCCTATTTGGTTGTGCAAAATCCTCTTCAGTGAAAACAGTCTTGAAGCTCTCATTATTTCACTAATTTCCTCTGCTGTTTGGTATGTCTTCCCTCCATTAACTATTTTTCTATTGCTTCCATATTTTTCATCTTACCATTTATTTACTTGTAAAAAAGTTTGGGTTCATCTTCACTTTTCGCACCACATCTTTCTGAAAGTTTCTTTCTTCCTCTCTCTTTACTGTAATATATTCATTTCTCACATCCTTATACTGCTGTCTGTTGTTTTCATTTCTCTGCTTTTTTAGTTTCTTCTAAGCTTTATCTTTATCCCTTTTAGCTACTACACATCTGCCATTGTACCAAGCTTGTATACTTTTTTTTACTCCATAGATAGGTACGTATTTCTTCACTCCTTCATTATATTTCTTTAGGAATATTTCATATTTGCCCTGTATTGTCTTTCCTTTCATAATGTTCCTTCAATCTGTTTCATAAAAAAAAATTCTTAACTTTTCAAAATTTGCTTTTGTATAATTTAATCTCTTTTTTGTATTCCTCACTGTATCTTATCACATCTTCCTGCATTTCTAATACTAGTGTAACGTGGTCACTTATTCCCATTGGACTAAGGCACGGTATGCTGGGAGGGGGCTCTGGCTTCTTTGTGAATACTAGGTCAAGCAATGATGGTTCTTCTCCTCTGTACCATGTTGATTCTTCTACCCACTGATCCAATGTATTCACCATAGTTAACGGTAACAACACCTTGCTCCATGATCCAGCATTACCCATTACTTCCATCTCTCTCCAGTTTACTTTTTTTTACAATTAAAGTCTCCTACTAATAGTATTTTTCCATCTTTTCTTATCATATTATCCAAGCACTTAATCACCTCTCCTTGCATTTTCTTATGTTCTTCTGCTCTCCATGTATTTGTCTTCAGTGGCACATATGTGACTGTGATTAGCTGTTTTTTCCGTTCTTCTGTCTTGCTTGTTACTCCCATAACTTCCGCCATGCCATCCCCATAGTGCACTACTTCTACACATATATTATCACGAACTATTATTAGTACCCCTCCACTCCCTTTTCCCTTTCTGTCTTTTCTCCAACTTGTATATCCCTCTTCTTTAAAGTTAATATGGACCTCCTCCTTTAGTTTTGTTTCTACTATGCACATATATCCAGTCTTTTCTCCTTCACACTGGACAGCAACCCATCTATATTTGTATATGTCACTCTTAATTTCTTGCCTCTTCCAATATCTCTTCTTATTGCTGAAGATACGTACTTCTTCTTCAGTCTCATATCCAGAACTCTTCTGTAGAATTTCTTTTTCTTGAACTCCGTCCTTTTCTCATTTTTTTCCTTAGCTTCATTTCTGGGTACTATCTCCTTTTCTCTCTCTTCCAGGTTCTTATCTCTTTTTATCCATATATCTTTGAATTCAATATCTTTAGCTAATTTCCCTGTTCTTGCCATTATCTCCTCTGCTGCCACTTGAGATCTCATTCACACTTTCAGTGGTCTCTTTCCCCTTTCACCAAACTTTCCCAATCTTGTCACTTCCTCCACCTCTTGTTCTAACTCCTGTGTGCTGTCCTGAACAAATTTTATAACACTCTTAGTCAGCTCTCTCTCTCTCTCTCTCTTACAAACTTCTTTTTTTTTCCCCAGCCCAAAAATTTGGATACATTTCCTCTTGTCCACTGTGTCCCTTACCGTGTGTGCCTTACCGTGTGTGTGTGTTTCACTGTTTGTTTGATCTGCTGCAGTCTCTGACGAGACAGCCAGACGTTACCCTACGGAATGAGCTCAGAGCTCATTATTTCCGATCTTCGGGTAGGCCTGAGACCAGGCACACACCACACACCGGGACGACAAGGTCACAACTCCTCGACTTACATCCTGTACCTACTCACTGCTAGGTGAACAGGGCCTACACGTGAAAGGAGACACACCCAAATATCTCCACCCGGCCGGGGAATCGAACCCCGGTCCTCTGGCTTGTGAAGCCAGTGCTCTAACCACTGAGCTACCGGGCATGTGTGTTTGTGTGGGTGTGTGTGTGTGTGTGTGTTTCACTGTTTGATCTGCTGCAGTCTCTGACGAGACAGCCAGACGTTACCCTATGGAACGAGCTCAGAGCTCATTATTTCCGATCTTCGGATAGGCCTGAGACCAGGCACACACCACACACTGGGACAACAAGGTCACAACGCCTCGATTTACATCCCGTACCTACTCACTGCTAGGTGAACAGGAGCTACATGTGAAAGGAGACACGCCCAAATATCTCCACCCGGCTGGGGAATCGAACCCCGGTCCTCTGGCTGTGTGTGTGTATTTACCTATTTGTATTTACTTATTTGTGTATTACAGGGCCCGAACAAAGCTCTCTGTGTCCTGTCTCCTTGTCCATTCCTGTCATATCTCTCTTTCATCTGATTGACACACACCGCGTCAATGCCATGACTGCTCAATTTATTCCACTTATCAATTGCTTATGCAATGCAATGTGTGTGTGTGTGTGTGTGTGTGTGTGTGTGTGTGTGTGTGTGTGTGTGTGTGTGTGTGTGTGTGTGTGTGTATTTACCTAGTTGTATTTACCTAGTTGTAGTTTTACAGGGCCTGGGCTTTATGCTCGTGTGGTCCTACTCACCCGGCCTACAATTTGGCAAGAAAAGAATTGATCAATACTCTGTACGAAACTTTTAAGACTTGTTAGTTGGCCGATGGGGTCGACAGCTAATGGGCGGAGCTTAATGCTGCAGGCGCCAAAAAAGGCTTAATCACTCTCTAGTTGCCAGTGGACGACGTTTTCACGAGAGACTCACGATAATTAATACCACATGTTATTGCCATGTCGCAGTGTTATCAGTGGTTCTGTGTTCTTAATATGGGGAAAAACACACATTTAGCACAAGATAAAATCGCTCAGATCATCGCATTGAAAGAATCTGGGTTGCAAACACAACTTGGTGTGAGTGAGCGTTCTGTACGCCGTTGGATTGCCAGATTCAACCAGCAGGGCAGTCAGGACACAACAACTCATGAAAGAAGGCCAGGGCCTAGTAAAAAAACCAGTGATCCTTGCAGGAACATAGTGAAGCGTGTATTAGAGTCTAGCCCTCGTATCTGAGCCAGAAAAATTAAGGAAGAAAACCCTACATCGCTGGGAGACGTCTCTGTGCGTACGGTGTCCTGCCTCATAGCCGAGCTGGGCTACAGCAACCATCGCGTAGTGAAGAAGCCCCTTCTCACCCGTACGCACAAAGTGAATAGGGTTCAGTTTGCCAGGAAATTCGGAGCGTGAGATGAGGAGAAGTGGCTGACTGTACTATGGTCCGATGAAAGCACCTTTATGGTGACTTGCAATAGGGACGAAAACGTGTACAGGCCACGTGTGCTACGGTTAAGCATCCAGACTCTTTGATGGTGTGGGGTGCCTTTACTGGTCACGGTAAGGCACAACTTCATGTTTTTCATAATAAAGAGAAAGTAAATCAGTATAATTACTTAGAGTTGCTGTGTGACTTCCTGCCCCAGGCATTTGAAGACACTGAGGCTATTGTCTTCTAGCAAGATGGGGCCAAGCCTCATACAGCCAAATCAGTAACCCAGTGGCTTCGTGATTGTGAGATGCAGTTTATTGATGATTGGCCGGGCAACAGCCCGGACCTTAATCCCATAGAAAACCTGTGGCAGATCGTGAAAAGAGATCTGCACGGGAAGGACGTATCGTCTGTTCTTAAGCTCGAGAGTGAGATTCGTGCCTTATGGGATCGTATTGACCCCCAAATACTTAGAAATCTGGCACTGTCTGTCCCCATGAGGCTTAAGGACGTCATCAGGAGGAAAGGAAACCCAACCCAACAAAGTATTGAATGTAAGTACAGACTGTTGTTTATTGAATATTTCCATAACTATGCGCCATTTTTTTACCGCCTGGCCTACTGGCGTGTCGAGTACTGTAGTTCAAGCTTAGCAGCCACTGGAAGAGCCTTTCGATTGCGCTTCACTGGTTTACTAGGTTTAGGAGGCATTTTGGATAGGTTAAGCACTCGTGGGAAGGGTACAAATGCATAAAAAAGCCGTGGTAAGCACTGGACAATGTTTGCTGTCGGTTGAAAATGCACGGACTGAAGATTAAACATGGTGGCCAACAGCTGATGATGTGACCGACCCGCCATCTACCGGACAATAATTTGCCGGGAACGGACAATCGCGCGCATTTTAATATTCGTCCGTAGATTAAACCGGACTCCAGAATTTGTCCGTAGTTTCCGAAATCCGTTGATGGGAGGTCCATTGTTTCGAGGGTTGAGTGTATAGAGTTTTGTGCAGTGAGGCCGAGGAGAGATAGAGGCTGAAGACTGTTAGTCAGAAGAGTTGATAGAGGAAATATTTTTCATTTCACTGTCTTCAGAAGAGCAGTATGCGTGGAACCCTCCCCCTTCCCCCACCCCTATACATGTTAAACGTACTTCATAGATGGATGAATAATACCCCTGTACAGAGTTAGCAGCTGGGAATATGTGAAAAATTGGTGGAGGTGAAATATGAAATTTCTTGTTAGTAAATGGGATAGTTGAATGCCATCGAATAGAAGGGGAATAGTTGTCTGGAAGGTTGCGTTGAGTTGATAGATGGAGAAATTAAGTTTTTGAGGCATTGAAGAACGTTGTTTGCTCTGTCTCAGTCAGATGTTCTGTGGCTTTCCTTTGAACTGTATAATTCATGAAGGATTGAACATCTACATGTATGAAAAGACATGAACAAAGGCAGAATGGTATCATCAGCTTAGAAGTTGATCACAAAATAAGTTTGGCTTAAAATCTCATTAAAGAATAGTAAGATGAGAGTGGGTGACAAGGCAGAGCACTGTTTGACAAATTTCTTGACTGATAGCGTTGGAAGTGTTTGCTTAGTCATATTGCAAATAATTGGAGGGTGTGTCTGGTATGTAAGCCTTCCGAGGATAAAGACCAGGGAGGACATGAAGAATATCGTTAGGATCATTAGGAAGGATTGTATCAAATAGTCAGAGGATGGAAGAGTGAGAGGAACACAAGGGAAGTAGGATCTTAAAAAATGTTGACATCTATTATTGATGAATGAGGTTTTTTGGCTAGTTACAGAACAGACTTGGTATGATTTCGGAAAAAAAAGAAATGTGAAGTGTACGAGCTTCAGATGTTGGAAGGCTCATATGCCTTTTGTGGGCCTCGTCTTCATCTTGTATAATACGAGAACTGGCTTGCAAGGCTTATGGCGAGAGAAATAGTGAAGGATTTATGCCTCTACACTATCACCTCTGTAATGCGCTCAGCACAGAGAAAGAGTCGGACTTACAAGCAATAATCATTCCAAGGAAAGATCAGCATATTACCCGGTCAGGTCCCCCAAAGTTAGCAGACGCTAAATGTCAGAGGTACCTCCGTTCTGGGGTGTCCTGAGGAGGGATTGGAGAGATATGACAAGATATAGATACGATGTTGTGATCGGAGGAGCCCAACAGAGAATACAAAAAGAAGGATGAGTTAGGGAAAGGACAAGCATGTTGATTGTATCTCCAAGGCGGTTAGGAATATCCGAATATCAGTAAGGTGTTGTACTGATAGCTGTAGGTCATTCAGGAAAGCTAAGTGGAAGGCTAGTTCACCAGTTTGGTGAGTGAAGGGAGGAGAAAGCAAGAGCTGCTAGTGAACGAACATTGAAGTCTCTAAGAATGCAATCTCTGTAAGAGGAAGGATGTACTCGACTTTGGGACCTAAGAAAAGTCAAAGAATTATTATATTTGTAGCTAGAGGAGTTAAGAGTTATGCAACACAGGTAAATTTAGTTTGAGGTGACTTTGAAGTGGTAGCCAGATGACAGATAATTCAGAAGATTCAGTAGCGTTGGCACGAGAACAAGTTGGTCGTTGTGCACATAGACGCAACATTTCGATTGTAAATGGGGATAAAGGAAGTATGAAGGAACAAAAATGGAGTTACTGCCAGTTGTCTCGGACAGCTGCATTTCAGTGAGATTTGGTAGAGGAAAGGTGGCCGCAAATGTTGCTGAAGTTATTAAGAAAAAATAAGGAATTATTTTGGAAACATTTCCAACACACGAGTGACTGAGTAGTTATGAATTGTTTGGACGTTAACTTAGATAAGGTAAGGTAATGGTTTCGGTAGCCAAGGGTGAAGTCGGTGAATTTTAGTTAACTGAAATTTGATTTGTTGTATTGACTGCACATAAAGAACGAAGAACAACACATTTGTCATTGTTATCAACGTGTAATCACAGCTCGTCTCCCTGTCGTGATCGCCGTGGCCTTGCCGCCGCCGAGGTGTCGCAGGAGTGGTTAGCGTCGCCTAGTGGGGGTGGCTGCGTGGAGGAGGAGGAGGAGAGCGATAAAAATTATTTGCTGGCGTGGAGGCGAGGAGCATCCGACAGATGTGTGGCGCATCCTGATTGGTTGAACTTATCTTGAACGACCCTGAGCACTCACATTATCTCTCTCTCTCTCTCTCTCTCTCTCTCTCTCTCTCTCTCTCTCTCTCTCTCTCTCTCTCTCTCTCTCTCCATAGACCCCTAGCCCGTCATTTGGCAGGGTAGGTTCGCACTCAAGTTCCGTCACAAAGGTTTCCGCTGATGAATAAACTTATTTTCTTCTTGGATCAGAGCTGTGGATGTGTATGTAGTGTGTTAATGATCCTACCAAGATGCAGAGATGAGACAATAATATAAACTGTAAGCTTTCACGGAAAAGTCTTAAGATGGCAATGATTCTTAGCGTGCACACACACACACACACACACACACACACACACACACACACACACACACACACACACACACACACATTTGCGTCACACTTGTATACGTTAATCTTGAATCAGATAATAACAATTGTATTTTCGTCAACTTCTTCGTTCTCTCACACCTTTAGCCTTGGCTGCGTGACCCACGGTGGAGGAGCTGGTCCCACCTACTACCACCACCTTTTCCCAACTTCAATCTCCACATCGCTACCCCTTCATCACCTCCGAAATTCTCTCAAATCATCCTGTCGTATCGCTCGCCGCTGGGTATACTGGCTATCATCCTTTTTTTTCTCTCTCTCTTTCAGCTTCAAGCAGATTTATGCCCCTTTGTTGCTTCAGTGTTGAGCGTTGCATGGCTTTTAACGTGGCTTGTTTTCTTTGCAGGAACCTTTTGTCAGCAGGCGCCAGGTAACTTCTTCTACCTGTGTCTCTAGTTGTGGATAATGTTCTCTCGTGTCCTCAGTGTTGCTTGTCGTGACTTCTTCCATTGTATCTTTCATTGCAGTGCATCTCGGGGTTTTTACGTTTTTTCTCTTTTTTTTTATTTTTTTTTATTACATTGCATTTTCAACTGTCAGATATTTGTGGTGATGATTTTGTAGTATTGCTAATGTGTTCTGTGAGTAGTAGATTAGTACAACTGTTTTGATTGTTATATGAATAAAGTAATTAGCATGAAATGTGGTAGTGCTCTCTCTCTCTCTCTCTCTCTCTCTCTCTCTCTCTCTCTCTCTCTCTCTCTCTCTCTCTCTCTCTCTCTCTCTCTCCTTGCTCGGTGCCCCTACTTAAAAAAGAGAGAAAAAAGAAAGTGAACTAGGTGTCAGGCTCCCAGAATAAGCATGCAGCTCATACGGTCTGATGTATGAGTAAGGCTAGGACCTTTCAAGCCGCAAGTTCCACTCCTTATACACTGCTTATAAGGAAGACAGTAATCGCTCGCTCGCAGTGACAGACCTGCTGAACTGTGTGTGTGTGTGTGTGTGTGTGTGTGTGTTTGTGTTTGTGTTTGCATGTCATGGAATAGACTCAATGGAGGAACAGCAACCTGCTCAACGTGTCTTCGTGTGCCAAAAGAAGACAGGCGAGTATATTCGTGTGTGTGTGTGTGTGTGTGTGTGTAATTCACCTCAGTCGTCTGCTGGTCACCCAGCCAGTCTTCCCCATTACGGAGCGAGCTCAGAGCTCATAGACCGATCTTCGGGTAGGACTGAGACCACAACACACTCCACACATCGGAAAGCGAGGCCACAACCCCTCGAGTTACATCCCGTACCTATTTACTGCTAGGTGAACAGGGGCCACACATTAAGAGGCTTGCCCATTTGCTTCGCCGCCTCCGGGACTCGAACCCGGACCCTCTCGCGGTGTGTGTGTGTGTGTGTGTGTGTGTGCGGGCGGGCGGGCGGGCGGGCGGGCGTGCGCGTGCTTTGAGACGCTCCGTAGCCTCCGTCTGCACCCCACTGTTATAGATCAGCTTTTTTAGAACTTAGAAAAGGCTGTGACGTCAGGAAGTGTTCTCAACAAATTAAAATAATTACCTTCGGTAAAGAGCTTGACGCTCTTCTGGGATTTTGATATGCAAATTTTTTTTTTTTTTTATCTCAGTTCCTGAACATGACATATTCATCATTAAAGAAGCAGAATACAAGTTTAACATAAAGGTCGAATGAAATTTAAGTAATAAGATGGTGTGACAAAAAACGAAAACAAATGTGAAATTAATGACCTGTAGGCTTACAGGTCCACGCATATGGTGTATACACGCAGACGTGAATAATTTAATCTCCCAGAGTGTATGATGGTTGTGGGAGTGGAAGAGAGAAACTGACCGACCGTTGGCAGTCTCCTAAATTGCCCTTTCCTCTGAGGATAGGGGCCGCGGGCTATTAAGGTTTCTTCCGAGGCGGCCTGGGGACCTGCCTCCAGTTAGTAAATTACAAAACGTATGTACAAGCAAGGAGATGTGTCACTCAGTCATGCATTCGCGTCGTGAGAAATAAGCAGCAGATCATTAAACGTATTCGTTGGTCACTCTTGTTTATGGTGCGATGCACCGGTGGGTGTGGCGGAATGTTGCTTGACTGCCAGTGCTGCAGTTGATGCTCCAGTATACGCCACTGGTAAATGAACGCTTTCTGGAAAGTGAGGGAGCAGCATGGTGTCAATTTAGTACAAATAGTGCTTTACTGTTTGGCAGTGAGCCACGTCAGCCAGGTTCTGGAGGCTCCGTCCGGGTGTTCGGCCGCTGAGCCGCCCGCCAGGCTCAGGTACAGTTAGGTGCGGGAGGTGAGCGGAGGAAGGTGGTCGTCTCCCCGGCTCGTCGCGGTGTTCTAGTGTGGCGGGACGTGTAGGCGAGAATTTCTTTGTATCATTAACGTGCCCCTCCAACGCAAATACCATTGCTAAATCACTTGTGTGCTTTAAAAGTGAATGTCGTGGCTTCGTGTTTCTCTGCTAATGGACGGAATATCTTATGAAAAAAGAAAATAAAAACACTGATCACTACCACAGTCAGAAGGGTCACCGCAGTGTTGACAGTTAAATGATGGATTAAAAACAAATGGGAAACTCTGGGCTATCCGTGACAAAGATGTGGACGACTACACGCGAGATATAGTCAGGTCAGGTTGGTGATCCTTGTGCGACTCTTCGGTATGTCGTCAGCATTTATAGTTAATAATAAGGTGCCGTTGTGGATGTACCGGCACATGACAGTCTGTGAAGTGCTTCTCCAGTGTGCCTGACGTAACGATGTGTGAAGTGCACCAGCGTGAACATCAAGTTGTTCATTAAGACGTGACCGAATAATGTTCCTGTTGTCTGTTTTAATCATAAAATGCGTCATTATCCGCTTTCTGCTACGAAGAAATCAATCATTGTCAAAGTTACGAAATGTAAGGAAAGTGATATGACTTCAGGATGCTTTGTTCCTGGTATTCTTGACAGTAAAACTTTTTTTTTTTTTTTTGTGGCCTGAATTTCCTGTCCCACTTTCTATGGAATACTTGTGAAATGAACACTGGAAAGCCACTGTTAATACATCCTGCATAGAACCAAGTAGACTAAGCGTATTTACTAAGCAAATACGTGTTAGCGGGTTGGGGCTGGGGAGGGACGGAGATGCTGTTGAGGAATTAAGCTGGTGGTGAGATTCAGTGATTATTCGAGAGGAGAGGAAAGGCCAAAGTAAAGTGACGTTATCTTCATAGTTACTGTAAGGCTAATACTTCAGAGAGAAACTTGTATTTATTAGTGATGTGTCCACGAAAGTAATTGCTGTGTTGTTATTGGAGAGATACCAAAGACGGGATGCTCACTAATTGTTTTTCATTCTCCCTAGCTTACTGAGGTTTTGTTCACTGATCTTTCAATAATTGTTCCAGACAGTACTACAATCTGGCGCACAGTTCCTTCATCTTAGAAATGCACTGATGACACACACACACACACACACACACACACACACACACACACACACACACACACACACACACACACGCTCTTATATCCGCCCTCCTTCCTTCATAACCTTAATTTTGGGTGAGAGACTGGCGATGGAGCGAGGGAAGCGTCTAGCAAAGTTATTTTAATTTATTCATTTGTCCTTTTGTTTTAGATAGCGAATTACTAAGAATTGTTGAGGTGGAACCTTTCGTCGGTATGTCATTCACTGTAACAGGAAAGAAAAAATGATAAATAGATTGCTGCTATGCCATAAAAAGTAGATACGGGATTCTAATCTGGTTCGCCTGCTTAGCTGTGGAGTTATCATGGTAATTATTTATGGTAATTAGTTGAAAAAAAACCATGTAATCAGGGTGAGAATTTGAAAGCCTTTGTGTGTTTTGCTCCCTTTAGCAGCGTGACGCGGCACTCGAGTGTTCCTTCTATGTTGTATCACCTGCTTCTGTTTGTTAATGCCTCGTGACTGATACACCATATTGGCATCATTCGTCCAGAAATGAAAGCAGTGAAATTTAGATGATCATCTAATTTACGGCCTTCCTCTTTACTTATTTATATAGTTGCATTATTTAGCCATAGGAATGAATAACATCAATCACTGACCGTATGAACCACCTTAATTTCCCAGTGTCGTTGATACTAGACCACAGAAACTAATATCAAACACTGAAGTAATTACTCCTGCCCACACTCCACCCATCCTCAGAGGATCAACCCTCTATACCTTCCTACCCTCCCTCTGCCCGTCCCCTCCTCCATCCGTCCTTGCCGCTGAGGAAGGTCGTGCTGAACAGGTTATATGCGTCTTCTTTTTGCCTTCCCACAAACCTTCGTCCGCGAACGCACCATAGCAGTGTAGTAGTTCGTGTAGGTAAGAAAGGGTGGCTGGGGGTTAGAAGGGACTCGAGAGGGGAGGGAAAGTGTGGTGCTCTTGGTGTCTTTTGTGGTGGGGGTTGCAGAGGTAGCTAACGGTAAGCCTGTATCACGGGTTGAGCATTTTAAAGACTCCTCGATGTGTGTGTGTGTGTGTGTGTGTGTGTGTAGGACGTGTGAAGAATGTACCGGGTCAGGGCGCGGAGCAGTGGTGCATGGTGGTGATGGTGGTGGAGGGTTGGTGCAAGGTATGTAGTAGACGGCATCTCTTCTACCGTCACTAATAACATTGCTAACGCCACCACCACCACCATCACCACTTTGAAGATAAAAAGAAAAAAAAAAACAATACCATCAATGCAAGGACCACCAGTTATAATCATTAATATTACATTTACACCTTCCGGCACGCCTCAGATGTTGAGGCGCCGAAAGTAAAATCCAATCCAATCCAATCCTTCCGGCACGTGATCTTTATCTTGCCCATCACCTCCACCACCATTACTACTACCTTACCACTACTACTGCTACTGTTACCACACCACAAATCCCATGATCATTACTAATGTAACTAACTATCCATCGCCACCACCATCATCACTACAATAAAGGACTGCAGGTGCACTTCAGGGAAGGGAATGAGTAGACTATGTAGAGATACCTGTAGGAGTACGCTTGTAGGTCATTGCCCCTCTCTCTCTCTCTCTCTCTCTCTCTCTCTCTCTCTCTCTCTCTCTCTCTCTCTCTCTCTCCACCATACATTTTCTTCGAATCACAGGTTAGGGAATTTCTTGGTGCTCTGGGCTTTCCGGCTGGCCTAGTGAGGTGGTGGTGGTGGTGGTGGGCGGCTTTAGTGGGCCAGGCAAAGGACGGGAGGGATGAACCAGCCAGCCAGCCAGCAATGGTTCTCGTGGATCTCATCGCTGTATGTTTTGTATTCTTGGCTGCGGTTCTTTCCTGCTTTGGTATTCGTGAAGTCCCTTGCCGTAAACTCATGTGTTTTCATTGATATTTATTTATTTATTTATATTGTTTTTATGATCTTATTGTCATGCATTTATTTATTTATTCCGTCGCTTATCTTTTTTTTCTGCTTGTCCTGGTGGTTAATCATTACTATTTTCTCTACGACTTGAGGCGGAAGGAAACCAAGAAAAGGGAAGTAACACTAGTGAAACGTACTAGATGACACGAGGGATTAGAAGAGTCGAAACTGTAGGTCACAAGGTAACTGTTTCTCCATTCTCTGACTCGCCCCTCCCTCTTTACCTCCCTTCCTCTGTCTCCGTCTCTCTCACTTGCTCTCCTTCCCACACTCAAGTAACCGTACACCCCTGCGTAATCTCCCTCATCCCTGTGTCTCCCGCTCTCTCTCATTCTTCCCCTCCTCCCTATAATGAGGATGCAGGCCGGTTGTCATATCCTTGTTAGTGAAGATTCAGTGGCGGTACTTCCCTTTCACGCAGAGGCGAGGCAGAACAGGGTAGGGTATAGGAGAATGAATGTAGTACTTTGTGTGAAGGAGGGACAGTTGGATCACTGAGAGAGAGAGAGAGAGAGAGAGAGAGAGAGATGAGGAAGTTCATTTGTAAGTTGGTAAAATATGCGGATATGATACTTTTCTGGATGTGATTATTTTTAGGAAGAGCAGTGGTTAGCTAGATAACACATAACGTCAAAGAGTGCAGAGGAAATGGATGGCTGGGTTAAGGAAGAGAAAAGCGTCTGTGAGTAAGTAGAATACAAAAGAAATCATTGACATAAACGCTTCCCGTTATGCTTGCAGGAAAAGGGCGTTGCATGTGGTAGTGGTTGATGCATGAAAGTTAGGAGAGTAAAAGAAAAGTGCGGCAAGATTAAGTAGTATCTAGAAAACATCCTAATATAAAGGACAGTATTCAGAAACTCTTCTCGCTGCACCTACAATACCTTCAAAACTAATTGGTGTCACGAATTTTTTTCTTTCTAAGGTTATAGTAATAGACTACCGAGTATCATATATATATATATATATATATATATATATATATATATATATATATATATATATATAAACTGAATTATTAAAGAAATAGGGTTTGTGTGAGACTGGGGCAGTGGTTCCCAAACCACTTTTTATTTCAATGTTAAGGCCTATAGCGCCTGTAGGCATACTTGAAGAGGATATGTAGGAAGCGCTGTTAAGATTCCGCCTATTAGTGCGCAGGCAATTTTATTTATAGTGCTACCTATATTAGGACCCATATAACCACTCAAGCGCATCTTTGGTGTAACCACCTACAACGGGTATCATGGTGACACGGTCCGGTAGCTCAGTGGTTAGAGCGCTGGCTTCACAAGCCAGATGACCGGGGTTCGATTCCCCGGCCGGGTGGAGATATTTGGGTGTGTCTCCTTTCACGTGTAGCCCCTGTTCACCTAGCAGTGAGTAGGTACGGGATGTAAATCGAGGAGTTGTGACCTTGTTGTCCCGGTGTGTGGTGTGTGCCTGGTCTCTCAGACCTATCCCAAGATCGGAAATAATGAGCTCTGAGCTCGTTCCGTAGGGTAACGTCTGGCTGTCTCGTCAGAGACTGCAGCAGATCAAACAGTGAACAGTGAACAATGTAGGTAACCTTAAACCACTCGACAAATGGCATAGCTTCAAATCGGTATATGGTGGGATTTGAACCTTCGCGTGGACGTCTGCCCGATCCCACGCTCACAACCTTATCTACTTAATACGCCACCGCCTCCCTAACTCGAAGGACCCGTACAGTCTCCATGTACCACCTGGTTCCAGAAAAATTCAATGTTACAAAATATGAATTTATTCACAAGTAGAACACACAAATGAACTAACAACAAGGAACATAACTCAATTTGATGCGAGGGATGCATCTGTTTCTTCTCTACCAGTTGATTGATGCCAGATTATCCAGTGTAATATATATATATATATATATATATATATATATATATATATATATATATATATATATATATATATATATATATATATATATTTTTTTTTTTTTTTTTTTTTTTTTTCGAGAAATTAATCAATTTATTATAACTAAAAATCGCATATGATTCCGAAAGTGATCATGTACTACAGGAAGGCCATCGCGTTTCATTAGTTGTATGTTTGGGAACCACTGGATTAGAGAATATGTTTGAATTTTGGGTGTTGGGTAGAAAAGGCTGAGACGGAGCCACAAGGGGAAGAGTGAGTGACGGGAGAGGTAGGAAGTGCCGCGTTATCCCGCACTCATAATACGGGCAACATATCGTGCCCTCTCTGCTACCCCTGCCCGCTCACTCACTGCTACCGTTATACGTCTTCTGCTCTCTCTCTCTCTCTCTCTCTCTCTCTCTCTCTCTCTCTCTCTCTCTCTCTCTCATCCGTTACGTTTTTTTTAATATCATCATCTTGTTCTTGTTCTTCTTGTTCTTCTTCTTCTTCTTCATCGTTATATCATTATCATCATCATCATCATCTTAATTCTTCTTCTTCTTCTTCTTCATCATCATCATTATCATCGTCATCATCATTATCATCATCATCATCATCATCATCTTCTTCTTCTTCTTCTTCTTCTTCTTCTTCTTCTTCTTCTTCTTCTTCTTCTTCTTCTTCTTCTTCTTCTTCTTCTTCTTCTTCTTCTTCTTCTCTTCTTCTTCTTCTTCTTCTTCTTCTCTTCTTCTTCTTCTTCTTCTTCTTCTTCTTCTTCTTCTTCTTCTTCTTCTTCTTCTTCTTCTTCTTCTTCTTCTTCTTCTTCTTCTTCTTCTTCTTCTTCTTCTTCTTCTTCTTCTTCTTCTTCTTCTTCTTCTTCTTCTTCTTCTTCTTCTTCTTCTTCTTCTTCTTCTTCTTCTTCTTCTTCTTCTTCTTCTTCTTCTTCTTCTTCTTCTTCTTCTTCTTCTTCTTCTTCTTCTTCTTCTTCTTCTTCTTCTTCTTCTTCTTCTTCTTCTTCTTCTTCTTCTTCTTCTTCTTCTTCTTCTTCTTCTTCTTCTTCTTCTTCTTCTTCTTCTTCTTCTTCTTCTTCTTCTTCTTCTTCTTCACCACCACCACAACAACAACAACATCACCACCACCACCACCACCACAACAACAACAACAACAGCTCCTTCTCCTCCTTCTCCTCCTCCTGCAACAACAACAATAATAATAAAACAAAAACAACAACCATGTACTACTACTACTACTACTACTACTACTACTACTACTATTGCTGGCTTTTTCCAGTCTGTTCCTCAACCCTCATCAATGGACATGAGTAACTTTTCCCACTTTATTCCTGAGCCCCTCACTATGGACACAACATATTTGCAATGTGAGCTTCGTCTTTTGAGAATCAAACATAGACTAAAAACAAGTTTAAGATCTAATGTTTGATTTTTATTCAGTCATATCTTTACTTCTTTGATTTGATATCTTTTATCAGGCACTTAAAATTGTTGTCAGTGTATTTTTACATGCAAGTGGCAGCCTTGGACCACAATACGTCATGACCAGATGACAGTGCAAGGCTCCTCAGACTTAGTAGTGCCATAGGAAAGTCACTGAATGGATGTGTGGAACATTACAAAGCATTCCCGTGGACACAAACTATAGTGAACTATGAGGAACTGAGGGGTTTAGCCCTATGTGGCAAGTGAGGTCATGTTGGTGAGTGTTGTGACGACCCCCGTGCTGATGGTGCACTGCAGGGTCACTGCTTTCCTCACTCTTGGCATGGCATCACTATCATGGGTGCTCTGGGCAGTATTGCAATGTGCTCTTGCCCCTGCCCATGCTTTTGTGCTGCTTTCCTCCTACCCAGGTAAGTCTTCATGGCCACAGTGACCTCCAGATGTCTCGTAAAGCTGCTTTGGCATCAGTGATGGTGACAGGCTATGTTGATACTAATGTGATATTGATATTGATTCAGTCTTTACATTTATGATTTTGTTAAAATTGACTAAACCAAAATACCAATTGTTGTTGTTTATATCAGTTGTGTTTTTTATTCTCTTTAATATTCTTTATATATATATATATATATATATATATATATATATATATATATATATATATATATATATATATATATATATATATATATATATGCCTGCATCATCTTAGATTTTTTATTCTTTAAAGTTTAGTACTAATATCTTCACTTTCTGTCCTAAGTGTGTGTGTGTAATTCACTATTTGTTTGATCTGCTGCAGTCTCTGACGAGACAGCCAGACGTTACCCTATGGAACGAGCTCAGAGCTCAATATTTCCGATCTTGGGATAGGTCTGAGACTAGGCACACACCACACACCGGGACAACAAGGTCACAACTCCTCAATTTACATTCCGTACCTACTCACTGCTAGGTGAACAGGGGCTACACGTGAAAGGAGACACACCCAAATATCTCCACCCGGCCGGGGAATCGAACCCCGGTCATCTGGCTTGTGAAGCCAGCGCTCTAACCACTGAGCTACCGGGCCGTGTGTGTGTGTGTGTGTGTGTGTGTGTGTGTGTGTGTGTGTGTGAGAGAGAGAAAAAATGTAATGCAAAAAATCAAATACGTATTACAATACTGTCTACCACACTTCAATTCTATTTGATTACTACTACTGTCCCAATTCCTGCTTTTATAGATACCAACAAAGAGAAAATGCAAGAGATTAAAAGTAAAGTAAGCTTTGAGAAAAGCTGTATCTCACAGAGCACAGAGATAGAAGGCTTTGCTATGAAGCCAAAGTATTATAAGTTGAATAACTCATAAATGGGTAGTTTTATCCTAGAGCCATGGAAATAATTTATCTAACATACGAGGGGTGTTGAATGAGTCTTCTGCCTAACTCAGAAGAAGCAAAAATAAACCAAAGGTTCATTTGACTTATGTTTTAAAAAATTTTCAATGTAATCACTTTTGGCCATGATGCACATCTGCAATCTCTCTCCAGCTGCAAAGCTCTGTCACTGAAGAACAGTGGATTAAATCCTTCACAAATCTCCATGACCTTCTCCTTGGTCTCCTCATCATCAACAAAAGAGATAATCCACAGCTACTTATTCATATGTGGGAAAAGGTGAAAGTTAGGATGCCAGGGTGGTGGAGAGGAAAAATTCTTCCATTGCTTAGATTTGTCTTTGATTTCCTGATCATAATGGGAACTTGTTTCATGCCAGGTTATGATTCACATCTTGAATCCCCCTAGATCTTTTCTCATGAGGATTGGCATATTGATTGAAGTCCCAATTCACTTCCTCTTCTCTCTAGATTTTTGCATTCTTGGGACCATTGAGCAGGGAACTTATGACAGTTTAGGTGATTGTGCAAGATAGTAATAATGGATCCATTACTGATCCTTAGTCAAGAACCAATGTAAGTATCAGTTATCCATGACCATGCTTTCCACCATGGCCAGTTTCCTTGGTGACTGCAGTTGATGGACCACTGCTTCGGAGGTGATCCTCACACGAGTCTCAGCCCTGCATGAAGAGAGTAGCCCAATGATTGACACTGGAATAGGATTGGGCACTATTCCTTGGTGCTGTCCTCAGCTCATCAGGATCCTGTTCCTCCTCCTTCTATGTTAAGCTGAAAACTCATTGAACATCTCTTATTGTTCTCCCACAGCAGCATCACATAAAGAACTTGTGTAGTTATACTAATATCTCCACAGAATTGTATGTGATCCACAGAAACATATAAGCAAGCCTTACATAACAGACTTTATAACACTTTTCTCAGAAACTGTTCACTGGTATATACAGTACATACATATGTATTCAGAAAAAAAATATATTAATGCTAGTTTATAAGTTAACCATATTGTCATGCCCATATTCAGAAAAATCTTAATCTATTATTCCTTCATACACATATGTACATACAACTAGTACCTCTATTAAGCTCATTACATATTTTCTTATTGCAGCATACACACGTCAGTTTGAAGTTGGGACACTATATGTGTATGAGTATGAGACGTCAGTGCTCTTGAATGAGCCACAGCCCCTGCCAGTTTCTACAGCCAAAGATGTTGGCTTTAAGGTGGAGTTAACAGCAGAAGTTACACCTGTGTGGCAACACCCGACCAACAACAATGAACAAATACTACAGCTTACAGTTAGTTTCTAAAAAATTTTAATTGGATTTATTTATTATTTTGTCATTTTTTCTCAACTTTTTCCCTTTTCTCTATTTAGACATTTTGTTACTACTGCATATTTTAATTCTCTGTGCAGGTGGTGACGCCAAAGTTGTCGGTGAAGGCTCGCCAAGGACCTTCCCCTGAGGGTTTTGTTCACAAATCGTCAA
This sequence comes from Portunus trituberculatus, assembly GCF_017591435.1. Taxonomy (NCBI): domain Eukaryota; kingdom Metazoa; phylum Arthropoda; class Malacostraca; order Decapoda; family Portunidae; genus Portunus; species Portunus trituberculatus. The sequence continues at coordinate 34,363,122 of NC_059301.1, forward strand.
AGGTGGAGAGCTTTCCGCTACAACCACTCTTTGTGCACTGGAACAATGGAGAGATTGGAGATGTGTACCATATAGAAGGAGGAGAGTTGTCCATCATAAATGTGATGAAAGGAATTGCTAGTCTTTTCCAGGTAATTTAATAATGGTCATCTTTACATTACAATAACTTTCTTGTATTTTGTCAGTCAGAAGTATTTTATTGGTATCATTTTGTTAATATGTGGAAACTATATCGTATGGCTTTTCATTCAATGCAATTTTGAAAGATAACGTGTGAATCTTCATTTATATTTGGTAGCAGAATTTTCTCCCCATTTACCATTCCATATCTTGTACATCCCTCAGTCTGTTACATGACACTTATCTTTTGGAACTCGCTCAAAAGTTAGAAAGAGCAGTCACTTGCTTCTCCCCATTCATCTTATTATTAAAGAACTGTGGCAAGGTGCTGGATCACTTGAACCTCTATTTTATCACTTTTTATTCAGATTAAACAATTTGCAGCTGCATGACATTCTCTCCTTAGCTGCTCTACCCTTTCAGAATTCATTATTGTACTCTTCTTTGTTTCAAAGTAAAACTTTGTTTTACTTATATTTTCTGAAGTGTGGAATGCATGGAAGCATTTCTTTGTCATTGCTAAATAATGGGTACATAAAACTCCTAAAGTGAATTTTTGATAGTATCAAGCAAAGAACATCAAGCAAAGTGAAGTCGATGTGTCAGGAAGGTGTGAGGTGACCTACAAGCTGGTTGATTCTTCACACATAACAAAGCTGAAGCAGAACTGTCAGAATGTCGTGTCAGTGCCGTACTTCAATCAAACAAACAAAGTAAGAATTCACTTTTCATTTATTTAATTTAATTATTCTTTTATTGATTTATTTACTTATTTAGTTTTTTATTTTATTTGTTCTTTTCTTTTTATCATTATTATTGTTATTATTTTCTTTTTGTGTGTCTGTAAAATAAAAATCTATAATCAGATCCAGCATCAAAATTTACCTTTCTTAATTGTCAGTATTACACTAAACTGCTTTATTTGTAAAGATACCTAAAGTATTAATAGATATAGTTGTTGAGTACAAGAATTTTATGGCTTCAGATGGAACTTGTTTGTAATGAGTTGCACCTAAGATGGATAGGGTGGTAGATGAAGTAAACCTAAGCTCTTATAGATCTACTGAGGTAGTTTGTATTGGACACATTCATTTACCACAACATTTTGTGATACATGGCATTACTGAAAATGTTCAGGTGTGACAGTTATACTTTTGTTGGTATTATTTAATAATCAAACAACATTTTCAGTGGAATTGTGGATAGATTTAACTTGCCAGTTATAATGAAAAAAAAAAAAAAAAATACTGTGCTATACTTGTCCTGAATTTTCAAGAAATTGATTAATGTACATTAACTTGTCTCTCCTCATCCCTCCACCTGCTACTCCTGCCTCCCACATGCCCCTCCTCTTCCTTTTCCCGTGGTTATCTCTTCATAACAACTTGTGTTCTCTTCTACCATCTCTCTCTCTCTCTCTCTCTCTCTCTCTCTCTCTCTCTCTCTCTCTCTCTCTCTCTCTCTCTCTCTGCTGGCCTACACTTTCAGCAAAAAATGAATATTAGAAAAAGTAAACTTAGAAACAAACAAAAAAAAGCTTAAAACATTTAAGTTAAGACATTTAGTGTATGGCTATGACTTTTTGTTCTTTTTACATGTCATAAAAAGATCTTCATCAGATAATGCAATATTCTTATAAGGTGTGAGTGGTAATTAAACTTGTGACATACAATACTTCTAGGTTCTTGATGCAGAGGTCAGTGGTCAAGCAACAACTACATATGTGTTGAATGCAGACAAAATACTGCAAAAAGCTACATCAGTGGAGACTCATTTCCTGAGGGTGAGGGCAAGGAGGCAGTCTGGAGCAGAGGTCATAAGTAGACAAGTGCTACAACTCAAAGGTGAATATTGAAGATTTTTAATACAATGACTATTAACTTCAGTTAGAAATCATCAAGTAAAAGTGGTAAAGGTGTCCCAAGGTAAAATGTAAAGAATGGAAAAGATGCTTCAAGCTCCTGATAGGACTCCTAGGTCAGGGAGAAGGCCTCTTCCTCCACCATGTTGTGCAGGGGTCTGATACTCTGTAGTAAGTAGGAATAACAACATACCTACACAAATACCCTAGATTATTACTATAGAATGTTTTATTGATACAAAAACTAAGAACATAATATCCAAAATATTTTAAAAACAAAATCATATTTAAAATTTTGTGCCTAAACAGCTGCTCAAAGGAAATACTTATCAATAGGTGGCAGCACTGAGTTGTCAATCATGATTGTATCATTATGAAGCGATTACGTTTTTAGCTTTTTATCAATAAAACATTCAAAAGTAATAAACTACAGTATTTGTTTAGGTACTACGTTGTTGTTCCTACTTACTACAGAGTGTCAGTCCCCTGCACAACATGGCGGAGGAAGAGACCATCTCCGTGAGCCTGAAGTCTAATCTTGCCTCCCTGAGTCCCTTGCCTATGAAATATTATATACATTACCCTTGAACATATTCCTTTTGGGAGTATGTGCAGTCCCCATGAGTAGCAGGACTGTAGGGGGATGGACACTTACCATTCGAGTTTTAAAAGTGAATATTTGTCTGATATAGTGGTGAAAAAGGTGAGTACAGAAAAAAAGTAAAGACTAGCAGCTTGTTAATGTTGAAACACTTGAAGTTGATAGTGTTTTTAATCTGTTTGATTTGTTTTATTTTACTTAACTTACAACCCAGTACTTAGTGACTCAGGGTGACATTGGACCAGGCTAAGTAATAGTTAAGGGGGCTTGACTTATCTGCAAGGTAAACTGATAGTACAACATTTTGGGGTCAAATTATAGAGGTCGACTTATGTGCCAGATTGACTTATAAGCCGCAATGTACAGTACTGTTAGGTTAGTTGTAGTGTTACATTAATGTAGATTAAGTTTACATTAATGTAAATTGTTTGTTTAGGTTTAGTTCAAGAAAACCAAAATAGATAAAATTTTGCAGTTCCCCAAAATGTCTAAGGAGACAAATGACCATATTTGGCAAACGAAGGACCCCATTTGTATTATCTGGACATTTTCATTATCCGGACCATTGCCTGTACCATTTAGTCTGCATGCATTATCCGGACTTTCAATTGTCCGGACTGGTGCCTGCACCATTTAGTCAGGAAAAACGAGGGTTTAGTGTATATATATATATATATATATATATATATATATATATATATATATATATATATATATATATATACACACACACACACACACACACGCACACACTAAACACTCGTTTTTCTGGACTAAATGGTGCAGGCACCAGTCCGGATAATTAAAAGTCCAGATAATGCAAATGGGTCCTTTGTTTTTTACCAACTTTTTTTTTTGGGGGGGGCACCTTAGACTTTTTAGAAAATGCGAAATTTTGTTTATTTTGGTTTCCCTGACCAATCAAATAAAAATAAACTTAATCTTAGTTAACCTAACACTAAAACTAACCTTGCAGTACTCTATATTGTGGCTTATAAGTTTATCTGGCACATAAATCGACCTCTATAAAATGTTGTAGATAATGCCTTGCAGATAAAGTCGACTCTCCTAAACTATTACTTAGCCTGGCCCAATGTTGCCCTGAGTCACTTAGTACTGAATTGTCAATTCAGTTTTATCTACAGTAAAATAAATTAAACAATTCAAACAGATTGAAAACACCACCAACTTAAAGCATTTCAACAAAAACAAGCTGCCAGTTTTTACTCTTTTTCTGTACTCACCTGCTTCACCACTATATCAGACGAATATTTACTTTTAAAACTCTAATGATGTGTCCAACCACCTACAGTCCTGCTTCAAACATTGGAACAAAAGAAATGTAAGTAACTGCTGCTTATTGGGACTGCACATACTCCAAAAAGGAAAATGTTCAAAGCTGATGTGAATATTCCATAGGCAAGGGATTCAGGGAGACCAAATAAGACTCCTGCTTCAGGGAAACAGATTCTTCCTCTGCCATGTTGTGCAAGGGACTGATGTTTTGTAGTAAGTAGGAACAACAACGTACCTACAGAAATATCTTAGTGTATTACTATAGAATATTTTATTGATACAAAACCTTAAAAGATAATACCTGAAATAATAAAAAATATTTAAAAACCTAAAATGATAATTAAAATTTCACACCTAAACAGCTTTTCAAATAGAATGCCTGTCAGCACTGAATAGTCAACCACGATCATTTCGTTAGGAAACTTTTATGTTTTTAGCTTTTGTATCAATGAAATATTCTAAAGTAATAAACTACAATATTGTGTAGGTACATTATTCATTCTTTTTACTACAGAGTGTCAGTATGTGCAGTTCTCATGAGCAGAAGTTTCTGGTTTTTACCGTGTCTTACTTGAATAACATGTAAGCACAGCCCTCAGGCTAAGTTCAGTAGCAGTTTTCCAGTATGCTGATGTTACTGTAGCAAATATATTCGAATGTTACTGTTTTATATCTACCCCATAAATCGACCACTAGTTTTCACCATAAAAAAGACCTTAAAAAACTTGACTCAAAGGCCGCAATATACGGTAATAACCAAGTGTACAAAAAAAAAGAAATTCATAAACATGAAGTACAATGAATATACTGTACTACCACAACATGCAGCCTTGCCATGCGATGCTGGGTATGTCAGCATCGCCAGCTACATCCTGTACAGTAGCATTAAAAAGTTTGTTTTGATTGCGGAATCGCCACAGACACCCATCGTTCCCCGTGAGATTCTCTATATCAATTTCTGTGCCAGGTTTCTAGCTGCTGCACACACCACATTATAACGGTGACAGCATCTTTTCCACTCCTTGCATTTTTCCTTGGTGCACCTTTACCACTTTTACTTGATGGAGCATCCTCACAGTATTTGGCAGAATATTCTACCGGCTTATCTTTTGATTTACTAAAGTCCAACACAGTTTGCTTGGCCATACCATACTCCTCACAAACATTAATAACACCAGTTTCTTTCTCCAATTTTCTTATTAATTCCATCTTTAAAGTCCCAACTAGGACCACTCACTTATGCCTAACACCCATGGGAGACTTATAATTAAGAGTTCTAAGGTACTGAAAAAATGCACAAACTTGCTCACTGACACCGGACACAGTGTTCACTAGCATCAGCCAGATTTGTTTACAACCGTCTTCCACAGCGACGCCGCCATCTATTGGCCGTTTGTAAAAGTCTGCGAGGCGTGCATAGTTTGAATGAATTTTGTTGCCAATCTGGACTCAAATTATTAAATTGTTAATTGGACACTGTCTGGATTAACTGAAATCCTGATAAACGAGGGTTGAGTGTGTGTGTGTGTGTGTGTGTGTGTGTGTGTATATATATATATATATATATATATATATATATATATATATATATATATATATATATATATATACATACACACACACACACACACACACACACACACACACACACACACACACACACACACACACTTTGAGAAAGATTTGGTGCAAAAAAGCGAAGATAAACCCAAGCTTTTCTACAAATATATAAATGGTAAGATGAAGAATAAGGAAACATGAGAAAAAATAATTAAAGGAAGGAAAACATACCAAACAGCAGAGGAAATGAGTGAAATAATGAATGAGAGCTTCAAAACTGTGTTTACTGAAGAAGAGGATTGTATAGAACCAAATAGCACATTGCATTGCTGAGGATTGTAGGAAATCATATTGGACAAAAGAAGATATTGGAAGATTACTTGATAATTTGGTTGTCAGAAAAGCAATGGGGCCAGATGGTGTATCATGCTGGGTGCTAAAAGAAGGGAGAGTACCATGGGAATGGAAGAGAGGCAACTTAATCCCAATATTCAAAGGAGGAAAGTCAACTGAGCCTTTAATTACAGACTGATGTCACTTACAAGTGTTGTGGGAAGTTATGTGAAACAGTTATCAAAGAAAAAGGGGTTAAATATCTGGAAGAACAAGTTATATCGAACAAACAATTTGGGTTCAGGACAGGACGGTCATGTGTGTCAAATTTATTAAGTTTCTACTCGAGAGTAATAGAGGGACTGGAGAGCAGAAATGGATGGGTGGACACAGTATACCTGGACATAAAAAGGCTTTTGATAAAGTCCCTCATGGCAGACTACTGTGAAAGTTAGAGAGCATAGGAGGACTGTGAGGAACTTTGTTAGATTGGATAAGGGATTATTTGAAGGACAGTGGAGATGAGAACTGTGATCAGAGATACATACTCATCTTGGGGTAAAGTAACAAGTGGAGTGTCACAAGGGTCAGTGTTAGCCTCCATTATGTTCCAGGTATATGAAAACAACATTCAAAATGGGGTAAACAGTTATATTAATTTGTTTGCTGATGATGCAAAATTGCTCGGAGTAATTAAAACCTGAGAGGACTGTTTGCTGCTGCAGGAATATATGAACAAAATCTACGAGTGGAGTAAGAAGTAGAAATTTGAGTTCATTGCCAAGAAATGTCACATAATGGAACTAGGAAAGAGTAAGAGAAAACCGGTATGGAACTATCTGATGGGAGAGGAACAAATAATGAAGATTAAAGAGGAAAAAGATCTGGGAGTGATTAGACAGGAAAATCTGAATCCTGAAAAACACATAAGTAAGATATTTGGATTAGCATATAAAATGTTGACTAATATTAGAGTGGCATTTCAATACATGGACAAAGATATGATGAAAAAAATTATCATGAGCATGATATGTCCTAAGCTGGAATATGCAACAATGGTGTGGTCACTGAGCTCTAAAAAAGATATAAGAATATTAGTTCGGATACAGAAGATAGCTACAAAGATGGTGCCAGAACTAAAGGACCTATCATATGAGGAAAGGCTGAAGGAAATGGGACTACCAATCTTACAAGATAGAAGAGAACGAAGAAACCTGGTAACAATGTATGAAACGGTAAATGACATTGGGCCGGGATTTATAGAAATGTACCTAGCATTTCTTAAAAGTTTTACTTAGCTGGGACATTTTGCTTGAGACCTACTGAGACAGGCTCAGCAAGTCCTGAATCATGGACTTACGCCTTGCTGAGTCTGCCCTAGCTAGGACAGGTTCCATGTATGAGAAGGCGTGATGGCAATACATCAAAGAGCAAAAAAGTCATATTTCTACAAGAAAATGCCATAAAAAACTTATAAAAAATGTAAAGAAAAGCATACTTATAAATATTACTGTTTTTCAATCAGTTGTGATTAATGGAAACAAACTTTTGAGATAAGTAATTATTTTCTGTGACTGAAGAATTCATTGACAAAGCCTAACGCAACCTTCACTAACCATAACAAACTACTATGTGGTCTGCTTAAATTGACTCTGAGTAGTCCGTTGTCGCAGCGCTTCAAGCTAGAAAAACAATCTTCTGGTACCCCTTGGAGGAATGAAAACTGGACAAGGGATGCTGTGCTAATGCTGACAAGGTTCGCTGCAGAGAACAAGGCTGTGTTGAAAGACAGCTTGTGGTATCCTATCGTTCTCAAATAAACGTTTCAGGCCACTCGTATTCAGTATCCGGGCATCATGCACAGAGCCAGGAAAGTTGGCAACAAGGTCAATGACCCTGTAATCAGCATCAAAAACTAGCTGAACATTCACACTATGGTAGTTTTTCCAGTTAACATATTCGTGCTCATACTCCTGAGGGACTATAATTCTTGTGTGAGTCCCATCTATGGCTCCAACAACTCCTGGGAAATTTGCAATTGCTTGAAAATGCCTCTTATTATTTTCAAGTTCTTCAGGGTCGGTAGAAAACCGTATAAACTTGGTTGCAATGTTGGGAGCAGACAAGGCATCTACAGTTTGGCCTATTACTTTGCTAACTGTAGGTTGTGAGAGGCCAAAATCATCACCATTGCATAACAGCATTTTTGTAGTTGTTAGATATCGGAGAGTTACCAATGCCTTCATCTCTAGGTTGACGGGATGGTTGCACTTAGTGCGGCTTTGTAGCTGTTCTCTCACCAAATCGGTCACCAAAACAATCCTTCATGGCCCAATCGGTAACTCTTGACGAGTTCATTGTCATCATAGATGTCTAGGATGTTCTTTCGCTCACGGAAAATCCTTGGGCGCTGTCTCCGTGCTTGTCGATGTTCAGCCGTGGTTGTGTTGTTGTCACTCCTTTGGGTGTCTCAACGGTGCTTAGCCCACTTGAGCCGCCGCGGTTGTAGCCTAACTTTTAATGCAGGACTATGTCGCACTAAAGGATTTGGGACACTTGCTAAGACATGCTTAATCATGCCTTAGCATTTTTATGACTTAAGACCTGTCAAGCACGTCTACAAATACTGAATGGTGCTGATGAGAAGAAGCTGGAAGGACGTGAGGACATGTAAAGAAGCTTAGGATGTGGCAGTGTGTGAAGGATATTGAATAATATAGTTTTCCACATAGAACGGTGGAAAAGTGGAATGCATTGAATAATGAAGTTGTTACAGCACATAATGTGCATAACCATAAAGAAAAATTGGATAAATAGAGACATGGAGACATGACATTATGAGTCCTGCTCGAACCCTGTACAAAACAATTAGGTAAATACACACACACACAGTCAGCTCTCAGTTAACGCAGGGGCTACGTTCCTGGAGACATTGTGTTATTCAAACAATTTTCCTTTAGGAAACGATGGTAATAGTGGGGTTACATTCCTGGCCACTGGGAAAGTCTGCCTATTTTAGGAATTTTGTTACTCAAACCTTAAAAAAAAAAAAAAGATATTTACACATCACTAGGTTATGGAAACAATAAAAATATTTTTTTCATTTGCACATATTTCTTATCCAGGAAATAAGAAAATTATTAATTCAACATGTTTTGTTGTTTGATTTTACATGTCATGAATATTATCCCATATTCATGCATTTATTATTAATGTGTTTAATGAAATAAATAAAATGAGTGTAATTTGGTGATGATTGGTAGCACTGTTTGTTTACCATCACCTCAGCTGATTGAGCCATGCTGTTCAGACCATCCTACCTCATCACACCACCACAGCCAACATGGAAAATTTTATGAGAACCAGCCCTACTACTGCTGCAGTGTGTGATTTATCAATAGACTTGGTGAGCCAGGAAAAACTGCTTCTAAATAAAATCACAGATGGCCGTATAGTGGCCTTACCATGGGAGAGAATTGCCACTTCCTTCAACTGTGCAGGCTATGGGAAGAGGACAGTCCACCAGCTATCTACATAAATGGGTACTTATCAAACGATAAAGACATAAAACTGATCGTAAGCTAAGTAGAATTCTAATAGAAAATTTAAGAGCTGGAGATGCAGTGATTGAAGCTGGCAGTAGCGATGTTGTACCTTCTTGATTTTGGTTTCAATTACAGTGTTTTAAAGTAGGCTATGTGAATGATAACGTATATATTTCTATGTATCTAGAATAAATTAGTTCACAAAAAATTAATAATATGTAATAGGTATTTAGGCAAAATTTAAGCGAAGGTAATGATGAAGACATGAGTCTTGGTTCACTTTTGCAGCGAAGGTAAATCCTGCCTGGTCGGTGGTAAGGCAATGTTCACTCTTAAGAATACAGGTAACTCGATTTATGTGATAGATGTGTTCCAAGAGGTATCGCGTATATCAAAATTCACGTAAAACAAACTTGCAATTCTCATAAGAAACAATAGTTAATAGGGGGGATGTGGGATGTGGTCCAAAAAAAAAAATGTACAAAATACTCTATTTATTTGGCTAAATTAACATGTTTTTATTATTTACCATTCTAAATACTAGAAGTGTATTTAAAGAAAAGAGAAAAGCAAAAAATAATAAGAGAAAACAACAAAACAAAGAATACGTAAACCCAACACTCACACCACAGTCAGTCACCATCTTCCTCTGAGCTTTTCCACTTTATCAAAAATCCATGTATCAAAAATAACCCCACAGTATAAAAGTAAACACTAGTAAAAAATAAACACAGGACGCCAATGTCTTCACCCCTTACAAGCACTCGCCATTGCTGTCAAACTCCGAGTCAAGGACGTCATCATCCACCTGCGCTTCCTCTGCTTCCACCGCTTCCACGGCATCGTCCACATCCTCTTCTGGTACTACATCTTTCACTGGTTTTCTTGAAAAACTGGAGCATGGTGGTCTGGCACTTTTTCTTGGAAAATTCTTTTTGCATCACTGTGTAGCAGAAGAGTGCGTCCATGGCTTTTCTTGTTGCTGTGCTGCTCCGCTCCACATTGGGGTCCATTTCCTCTAGCATGGCAAGACCTTCTCTTATTTTTCCAAGTGCTTCATTGAGCCTCTTGGCTGTAATGGCCAGTCCTTCATTCTTGTCTGCTGCTGCCACTGCTGCTACTACTGCTGCCTCCTCTTGTTCTCTCTTGTTCTCTGCTTCTATATCCAGCAGGTCCTCATTGATTAACTCTTGCCTGTGTGACAGGAGCAACTGTTCAATGTCCTCTTCTTCCACCTCTGCTAGGCCGAGATCTTTGGCAAAAGTGATGGTGTCTTTGTTGGCTTTGGAAACGACGTCGTCCACAGCGAAGCCTTCAAAGGAATGCACAAACTGTGGATACAGTTTTTTCCACACACCGTTTAAACATTTTCTTGGCACTTGCTCCCAGGACTGTTGGATGTAGATTAAGGCATCCTTGATGATGAGCAGCGGAGCTCCCGCCTATTGGCCAGCTGCAGAACTCTCTGGCGCACAGTTTGAAATTGCATCTGGCGCTCAGTTTGAAAATGTGGTTGGGCCAAATCACGTATAAGCAAACCGATCGTGCAAATTTAATTAATTATGATATTTTATCGGTCACGTATTAACAAAAACGCATAAATTAAACATGCATAAATCAAGAGTTACCTGTACCAATTTCTTCCAGACGGTATCCTTCAACTGATGGAAGTGGAAGTTATTGTTTAAGAATCCAGCCGAAAGCATCTCAGTGTGGTTCCACCAGAAGCAGCATGGGTGCTCGTGACATTACCAAGTCAAGTTAATCTGCATTAAATTGAAGAAATCATGCTATTTAGTTGGATATCATTAAATATCAAGTCATGTTAAATCAAAATCGTCTTACTCAGACTCGCATTAATTGAGAGTTGACTATATATATACAGGCAAGCCCCGTTTAACGAAGTTTCACACAACGAAATTTTGCTACAACCATCTTGACTCCATCTACTGTCTCAACTATTTTCAAGTCACCAGACTCTATTAAGAAGGTTGGTGAGACCGTATCTTCCTTGCAAGCTAAAAGAACCACCCGAACTCGTGACTACAATGGATAAAATGGAAATCCTTGTGGAAATGTGGTAAACAAGTTTTGTATGTGATACAATGATGCGCCCTTTTTTTTTTACATTCCACAGGTTGCCGGTTAGTGTCTTTCCTGTTTCACTCTCCCTCCCTTCATAAATTTAAGATCAACATTATAAAGTTACTTACATACATACATTAGTGTACATTTTAATGACTTAAACTAAACTGCCTAAATGTTTAACTTCATAACTTTTACTTTTATTAAACCTTTCACTGTACTATGATGTACTCACGCTTTGTTTACTCTCAATGGAAGTTCAAGTCAGGGGTTAAACTTGTTGTAATCAGTTCGCTTGACGAAGTTTCTCTTAATGAAGTGGGGGTTGCCTGTGTATATATATATATATATATATATATATATATATATATATATATATATATATATATATATAGATAGATAGATAGATAGATAGATAGATAGATAGATATAGATATAGATAGATAGATAGATAAATTTTTTCCACATTTCAATAGTGTATTAAGATTTAATGTTGAAAAGATTTAATAGAGTATGAATTACACTTTGTTTTTCTTTCAGAAAACAGAAAAGTTGCAACTAAGAAATATACTGGAAAAGTAGCAGCAGAGGCTGTCAAGTCTATTGGTAACCAGCTTAGAAAGACCTTAGTAACTGAACAGCTAGCAACTGCTCCTGATGCCAAAGAGTGCATTACTTGCAAGTCAGTAAGTATGGAGTATTGCATTTATAGATAAACTAGCAATCAAAGCATATGGGGCACATTTAGATGTAATTACCTTTCTCTGGCCTCTTCCTGCCTCCTCCTTTCCTCTTATCACTGCTTTATTCATTGTTTTACTGAAATACTAATGAAATATTGTGTAGTATGGTGTGGGTCAGATTTTTCATACATCAGTTCAGAGAGGAAGTTTGATGGACATTGAGAAAGTACACAAGATAATTATGTGAACTGCATTGCAGGATGTGTTGAAGGTGTATGTTGTAAGGAGTAGTTTGTATGAATGAGAAGCTTTTAATATGGATGCAAATGCATCTAAACTGAGAAATGAGTGAAACTCTAAATTACAATTGGATGGAAGGCAAAAGATTTTAATGTTTTCATGGTGTTTGATCATGTCACACACATTGCCATAGCTGCTATAGGCACTGACATTTCTGCACAATTCTTTTAATTCATCTTGGTGTTAGTTACACATCATAGATTCTTAGCGCATGCTGTAGAACATTTGATCAACATAATATAGATTTCTCTTATTGTCAATACAGTCAACTCTCAATTAATGTGAGGGTTACATTCCTGGAGACATTGTGTTATTTAAAATCGCATTATTCAAACATAGGTAATTTTTCCAAAGAAAATTATGGTAATAGTGGGGAGCTACATTTCTGGCCATTGGGAAAGTCTGCCTATTTAGGGGATTTTGTTACTCAAACCTAAAATAAAAAAACTATTAATACATTACTAGGTCACGGAAGTAGTAAAAAACACACATTCTCATTTTATTAGCTCTGATGGTATGCAGCATGCTCTCCCTCTGTCCTGTCACATGGACAATCACTGAGGTCTTCTCCCCTGAGCATAGTGATTTAACACTTCCAACTTCTTTTCAGTGGTCACAGTCTTTCTTGATTCTTTGTAATCACTTTCCTGTGAGGAGGTTGAATGACACTCGGATGCCGTAACATAGGACACTAGGTGAAAGCGCAGAGAAACTATTCATTCACAGTGCTTCACTCACAGTGCAGGTTAGCTCCAGACTGAGGAGTGAAGTCTCATATATACATTTATGTTCACAAAAATTTCTATTAGCTTTTTACAAGCCTTACCACCAAGAAAGGATTGTTTTCTGATGCACAAAATGAAATCTTGCAAGGAACACAGAAAACAATGCAAGAGATGAGGGGGCATTTGTGTGCTGCTGATTGGCAGCAGCCACTTCTTCTTCTTGTGGCCCTCTTTACCTTGTTTGTTCCTTTCACTACAATATTTGTGTTTCTGCCCCTTTATTGCCTGCTATAGTGAATATCATACCTTAGTATTCATATACGATCATGCATGATGATCATGGCATGAAACGGTAACACCTCAGGAGGTCGTTTTACTGGCAACCTACTAGCAACTTCATTACCATGGCAACATTGTCTCCCTGTGTTCATGGATACCATTTCACTGCCAGAAGTGACTCTGTTTGTTGTTAAGTTTCTTGGATCCAGAGCACTGCGGTTCCCACCAGAAGCAGCTTGGGTGCATGTGACGTCATCAAGTCAAATTAACCTACATTAAATTGAATAAGTCACGTCATTTAATTGTATCTCCTTAAATATCAAGTCACGTTAAATCAAAATTGCGTTCTTCAAGCTTGTGCTAATCGAAAATTGACTGTGTATACACATCATCCTGAGCAATTTTGATGCAAAAATCTTACTTTTTTTCCAATCCTTAACTTATTTACTAATTGACTATTTAGGTTTGTATGCTTGATATTGATTATGTTTAAAGTGGACATATTTTCTTTATGACTTTTTATATGTAAGATTTTAGCACTTAACTACTGCAGAGTATTTATGAAGTCATTGAAAATGGCTGGTAAAATGTATTTGAATTGATTTATCAAAAAACAACATTTAGCATATTATTTTATGGTTCCCTCTTTTACTGTACAATATCTTGTGCTATTGGGGTTTCTTTATGCAGTAGGATGATTGTATCATTCATTGTTTTGAAAGTGATGTCACTTTAATTAGTTAGGAAATAAACATGAATTTTTTCATCCTCAGCTTAAAGATCTTGTCATCAACTTCCACAACACTTTAAGTCCAAAGAATCAAGGGACTCAGGGAGCAGCCATAGCCTTCACTCGCCTACTCAGGAAGATGAGAGAGAGTGACCTAGAAACTATCAAAGCAGTGTTGAAGGATAAGAAAAATGCTAAAATTCTGTAAGTTGCACACTTTCTTCTTATTATTAGAGGAATAAAACTCCTTAAACTTTGTAGCATTTTGCAACCTCTGTCACTCTTTGATTTATTCTTTCTTTACTAGGCATGCCAAATACTTTAAACATATTATGTACATACTAACTGTAAAAAAGCAGGAAATGTGTGGCATGTAATTGTAAATAGTATGTGTTCATATCTGTATACTGATATAATTGACATGAGAGTAGCTTTTCCATTTTTGCAATGTAATAATGTAATTCCAACATGTGTGGTGGCACCCTAGGGAAGTAGAATAAAAAGTATTTTACACATAAGAGTAGCTACGCTTTCCTACTAAAAATGATTTCCCTTCACTTTTTCCTTTCTATTTTTGTTTTTTTTCTATCTATTACTTTTTTTAAGTTGTGTATTACATTTGTATTAATTTCAGATTTGTTAATACACTTTCTGTACAAATTTATCCAGACTCTTTATAAAGTCTATCCTATCATCAAATTAATCTGTTTTATCATTATTGATTTCTCATTTCATCCTTTCATTTGTCAAATTTATAGTTTGCCAGATGTGTCAGTGTTCACTTCACTTCACTTCACTTCACTTCTTGTGACAATTAGTAGCAGCAGTATGTTTGAAAAAATCTATATTGCATAAAATATTTACTATATTAATGAAAATCATGTTACTTTTACAAACACTGACAGTCTTTATAGTTTTCATTTACTTATAATCTCAAGTACATCTTATTAATTCAAGATATGTTCAACATAGATAGTGTTGAACATGCCTTCCTTTGGAGAGAACATTACATGGTGATCATTGATGTTAATTTAATGGCATTGAGATAGCAGCTACCCAGCAAAATTTGTGTTTTATTCCATAACTCTTCCAGGCCCCAACTACTGGATATTGCAGCAGCAGCCCAAACATTGCCAGCCCACAAAGCTGCCATGTCTACACTAAAGTTTAATGGCTCATTGGAACTCCCTGAACGGTACCTCATCAGCCTCTCGCTGGCAACCCATCCATCAGGTCCTATTGTCAAAGGTCAGCTCCTACATCTTTAAAAATATTTACTCATAAGTTAGGTTAGGTTTTATTTCAATTGATTTCAAAAGGACTGTTTTAACTACAGAAGTACAAGACATGAATGTAGTGCTTTTCCATGAAAGATCATATAAGGAAATACAGCTAACACTGCTGTTTTCAGAGGGGGTTCACACTATTAGTACATACTTTTCAGTAACTCATTGTATTATGGTATTCCTGTTGTACTCTGATTTATGATTTTTTTTCTATTACTACTTTGCTTATAAAGATATTAACAGTTGTTGTGACATGGCACACTCTTCCTGTGTAACACTATACTGAATAACTTTCATCATTTCATAAGTGACACACACATACAGTGGATGTCAGAATGAGCATTTGAGATGATGTTGCTGTCATGTGTGTAGAAGTACTAGATTTGTGTTTATATTTGTAGCGTATTTATGTAAGTGTAGTATATAGGGTTCTTGCATTTCTGTCTCTATATCCATTTTCATTTAGTTTTTTCTATAGGTGATGTACAACTATAACCTCTGGCTCTTATCATCCAGTCTATTCCTAGTACTTAGATTTTTACAGGGGAAGGAGTATTTTTTTTTTCATTAAAACATTTTCTCTCTCTCTCTCTCTCTCTCTCTCTCTCTCTCTCTCTCTCTCTCTCTCTCTCTCTCTCTCTCTCTCTCTCTCTCTCTCTCTCTCTCTCTCAAAATATACTAATGCTTTACCTCATCTATGTCATTATATATATTTTTTTATTAACTTAAAGTTGAATGATTAACTAATGGAATATAATTAGACCTTCTCATCCTCTTGTTTTATTATTATTATTTAATTTAACATCCATATTTTCACTTATGAGAATGGACAGGTTGTGAGTGTCTCCCAACTTTTACAGTCATTGATAATCTCTTCCTTCTTTTAACCACTACCAACTCTGATGCTCTTCTTGAAATATGGCCTTTCTCCCACTTTCTAATTTTTTCATACCATTACAATCTGTAGCTTCTCAGCACATTTATCACATTCTTCATTTCTATCTTTATCACTCATTACAAGACACCTTGTCCTTCCACCTCACATACTTCATGTATTCCTTCAAATTTTAGTATTTTTGTTTCCTTTAGTCTTTTCTCATTTGCTTGATCTTTTAATTCAGGCACTGCCACAACT
This sequence comes from Portunus trituberculatus, assembly GCF_017591435.1. Taxonomy (NCBI): domain Eukaryota; kingdom Metazoa; phylum Arthropoda; class Malacostraca; order Decapoda; family Portunidae; genus Portunus; species Portunus trituberculatus. Next base: position 34,379,661 of record NC_059301.1, read on the forward strand.
GCCATTGCTTTTAAATTTTCCAGTTTCTGATAGAGTTTTGTTTTCCCTTCAGAGAAACTTTAGCTTATTTAGCTTGTCAAAAGATTTCTTAAGGTTCAGTGCTCTCTATCCATCAACCTCTTTATTGTATTTCATCATTCATGGTATCAATAACTTATTAAATTAAATGCACATGAACTTGCTTTCCTAAACTCCAGTGGTTCATCTGTTACTTTTCCTTCTTTATATTGATATTCTACTTATTGTTACTTGGTTACTTTTCATAGTTTTCTTACATACTAATGAATGATACAAGATTCAGATACAGGTCTATAAATGAGTTGTTCATCTTCAATTCCATTTTTGTAAATAGGCACAATATATGTGTGGACACTTTGGATTGTGAGATACAAATAGATTCCTTCTCTCTTTTCATACATGCTGTAACAATAACAATGATCTTTTTGCAGATATGGTTAACCTTTTTAAGAAAGGTGTGCAAAATGAGCACCTCTCTGAAACACTGGTGTTGACAATGTCTTCCCTTGCTCACACAATGAGCAACATGCAAAGCAATGCCAGTACCACCAGAGTAAGTTAAAAAAGAAACAAACAAGAATAGTATCGACTGTTAATGATTTTTGCATGGTCCTACCATATAATTGTGCAACAAAATCTTGTCAGTCCTATCCAAAACATTCGATTCTTGCCTTTTAAAAGCACTTGGCCTTAACAGCTTTCACACATGTACTTCTTTACCATATCCTTCAATTTTTCAAATAGCCTTCCTCTCATTAGCACCTTCAGCTTCACTCACCTACACTTTCTTTACAAACTCTTCATTGTTCATCTGTTCATTATGGCCATACCATCTCAGTGTGTTCTATTTTATCCATTCCATCAATTCACAATTTACACACTTACATCACTTCTTGTACATTTCTTATTCATGTTTTCATTACTCTCACCATCCACTTTGTCATTCCACATGCCCCTTTCCAGAATTTAACTGATGTATATATATTTTTTTTTTATTTTCTCTTTTTAAACTTTTGTGCCTTTGGAAAGCTTCTCTCACATTGTAAAATCTTATTAATACATATCTTATTAAATTTTGATCAAAAGCATTACAACTTTAAAAAACAGAATTTTAAAGGCATTCTTTGTACAAAAATATTAGACAAGATTAGACAAATTTGTGAATGGGTATGATAGGTGGATGTAGGTTATGTTTTATGGAGGGACTGCCATATGTAGGGTTTATGATTCTTGCTGCTTCTTATTACCTTATGCCAGTGGTTTCCAACCTGTGGGGCACACCCCTCTAAGGGGGCATGAAGGGCTGCCAGGGGGCGCAAGCACTTCATAAAGTAGAAAAATTACTTAGTAGATGATTATATATCAACATTATTGATTTTGATGGAATACATAATTGGTTAAGTACTGAGAAAACATTTCAGATATGAATTATGAAATGTTATTGTCTAAATACAATTATAAATGATTTCAAATGCTACTGAGTAACTAAGGAATTAAACAACTATAAAAGATAAAGAGAGAAACGTGCTGTAAATATAAATATTGTAATGATAACCAGAAACAATACATCGTTTGTATGGTTTCCGTTCGGTTTACGTCTCAGACACGTCAGTACTCCAGCTTTGGGAGTCAGCCGTGTGGCCAGGCCGCCACAGTAGTATGAGGTTGCGGTAGTAAGACGGTAGCTCTGTGACCGTTCTGGGCGTAACAAGTGCCTTGTAAATAAGGGGGGCGCAGGGAACTTGTCATTTAGTGAAAGGGGGCGAGAATTCAAAAAGGTTGGAAACCACTGCCTTATGCTGTGTTCTTGACAATTTTGGAAGTTCTTGATAACATTTTGACAGACAAATAATCAATTTAAAGAATAATGACAAATGATGCCCCAAAACAAGCAAATATTATGTTAGCTTAAAATCTGTAATGTATAGTTTGCAGTCTTCATATTCTGAAATTATTTACTAGTGTACTATAGATAGTTTCAGCTGTGAAGAAACTGCTAGTCGAGAGACTGAAGAACTGTGAAACTGAGGACTGTCAGTTGATGTACATCAGGAGCCTCAAGAACCTTCAAACCAAGGACTCTGTAGATATACTCTTAGGCTTTGCTGAAGGAGAAGCTCGGAAACCAGCAATTGCTGCTGCCCGGGCTCTGCAGATAATGCCTAGTGATTACCTAAACAGTGAGGTAATTTATGATCCATCCATGTCCCTTATGCTTTACTGTTTTAATTTAGATTTTTTATTTTGTCCTTTAAATTTCATTAATTCTTTTGTGTGTCTCATATCAATTTTTTTATTCTTTTATTCCTGAAATACAAAGACAGTTGTACCTTGACAGATTTACTTGTAGAACTCAGACAATTCAATTTTTTTAGGCATTAAAAAGATTAGAGAGGATCTTTCTGGAACTTGGTCGCCAACATGACTCCAGTGTGAGGGCTATGGCAGCAGACATACTTCTTCAGAATAAGCCAACTGAAGAGTTTGTGAAGTCTTTGTTGGAGATTATGTCTTCACAAAGTGCTAGAGAACTTAATACTGTGCTGCTGGGAAGATTATGGGACTTGGCTTCTAGTGATGATAATTTGCAGAAGGTAAGTGTGGAGTTTCCTGCAAATTGATGTATACCTTTGTGCAGGATTTTGCATCATTGAAGCTTGATAACTTCTTTTGTGTAGATGAGTTAGAAATTTGATAATGTTTGTTGTTCTCAAAGTAAAATTTAATTACTATTATCTTTCCATTAGATATATATATATATATATATATATATATATATATATATATATATATATATATATATATATATATATATATATATTCTGATTTCTGACAATTGAAGCTCCATTGTATTACTAGATATTTCAAATTAATAATCTGCACATATTTTTTTTCTCAGATCCTTCATAAAATTTTGAAGGATGCCAAGTATGCCAACTATAATGTACTTGGTCAAGGTGGTCTTTCCTCAGCATTTTCACGTCCACTCTCTCAAGACAAAAGTGCCAATTCATCATTCAGTAACATGTTAGAGATCCAGAGTGGTCTGCTGAAGAGGTCCACTGTCGATGTGTTTGTGGATGTGGATGACACAAGGATGAGATTGTTGTCAGTAAGTGTATTATGCTTTGTATTTATACCTGGAGAATGTAGTTTTATTTATTTATTTTTATTTTTTTATTAATCTAATTTATTTATTTATTTTATTTTATTTATTTATTTATTTATTATTATTATTTTTTTTGCTAATTTCATTTACAAAATGTTTTCTTATATATTATATCATAATCAGTTAGTATTCCATAATCATTAGGATAGTACAAGAATAACTGAAAAACAAACAGATAGTGACTTACCTTTAAGATTTAAATGGGAAATGCAATGCTCTTTTTTTCTTTTTCAGAAGGAATTATTATTCGTATGATTCATAAATTTTAGATTATGGCATGCTTCTTACATGCATTATATGAGAAATCTTACCATCAGGTAGCTCTAATTTGAATTCATTGTACTACAGTCCTGTTGATTCCTGGGAAAGGGTATAGGCTTATCTGGCAAGGCCCAATGGTATAGGGTGTGAGATGCTCCATAGTAGGTACCCTGCACCGACTGTGGTGTATGGATTGAAGTAGGCGCAGGAAAGGGAATAAATATCTTCTCTGTATGAGGGGAAGGGGTAAACCAGGGTATGCTGTCAGGCTTTACTGTAGTTGTGGAAGCAATTGGCCAGCTCTGCTACACATAAAGTCCTGTGGTATTATAAGGTTGTACATCAGACTGTTCCTCTCTATCAGGGGATGACATGAGCTAAGTGTGTATATGTGTATGAGTGTGTGTGCTTTGTCTGGGCCATCCTGTGTGGGATCGCTAGCCTGGCATAGAGATAAGTAAACAGAGATATAATTTCTCTTCAATGATATTTTATCTTGAACATACCTGTAGAGGTGTGGAAGAGTTTAGAAGAGGAAGGGCTTGAGTGGCTGTGTTGGTTGGTAAATAAGATCTATGAGAAGGAGAAAATCCCAAATGCATGGAGATGCAGCGATATTGTCCCAATATACAAAGAGAAAGGAGACATACAGGACTGTAAAAATTACAGAGGAATTAAATTAATGTCGCATACAATGAAGCTGTACGAAAGGATAATTGAGAGAAGAGTAAGGGAGAAACACAGGTGGGAGAAGAACAATTTGGTTTTATGCCGGGAGAAGTACTACCGATGCAATCTTTGCGCTAAGACAACTGCTGGAGAAGTATGGGGAGAAACAAAGAGAGTTACACCTTATTTTCATTGATTTGGAAAAAGCTTATGATAGAGTACCACGCCAGGAAGTTTGGGCTAGTATGAGAAGAAAAGGAGCATCAGAGAAGTATGTGAGAGTGATCCAGGACATGTACGAAGGCTCAAGGACGAGGGTAAGGAGCAGTGTGGGAGCAACAGAGGAGTTCTGTGTGAGAGTGGGCCTGCACCAGGGATCTTCTCTGAGCCCATATCTGTTCAACCTACTCATGGATGACAGTATTCAAAATATAAAGGAGGAGGCACCGTGGACTATGTTGTTCGCGGATGACATCGTCTTGGTGGATGAAAGTAGAGATGGTGTGGAGAGAAAGTTGGAGAGATGGCGACGAGCATTGGAGGAGAGAGGTTTGAGAATTAGCAGGAGAAGACGGAGTATCTGAATTTTAATGGTCGACAGGAGAGTGAAGTATGGATGCAAGATATGAAGTTAAAGGGTGTGAAGGAGTTCAGATACTTGGGCTCTCATATATCAGCGGACGGCAACCTGGATGGAGAGATCATTCACCGTATCCAATCGGGCTGGAAGAATTGGAAAAGAACAACTGGAGTGCTCTGTGACCGAAAAATTAGTGCAAGAGTAAAGGGAAAAGTGTTCAAATCGGTGGTTAGACCTGCCATGTTATATGGTGCGGAGACGTGGCCAATAAAGAAAGCACAGGAGAATAAGTTGGAGGTTGCTGAGATGAGAATGTTAAGGTGGATGCTTGGGGTGACAAGGAGGGATAAAGTGAGAAACAATTTTATAAGAGGAACAGCCAAAGTAACGGAGGTGACAAAGAAAGTACAAGAAAGGAGAATGCGATGGTTCGGTCATATCAAAAGGCGAGAAGAAGGATATGTCGGCAGAAGGATATTGGATATGGAAGTGGAGGGAAGAAGACGACGTGGCAGGCCAAAGAAAAGATGGAAGGATCGTATTGGAGAGGACCTGAGGGAGAGAGGATTGAGTGGAGAGGAGTTTGGGGACAGAGCCTTGTGGAGAAGACTAGTGAGGAACAGCGACCCCATATGAACATGGGAGCAGCTGCAGAAGAAGAAGCTGCAGAAGAAGAAGATATTTTATCTTGATTTATCTATTTATATGCAATCCCCACACAGGATGGCCCAGACAAAGCACCACACACTCATACACATATACACACTTAGCTCGTGTCATCCCCTGATAGAGAGGAACAGTCTGATGGACAACCTTATAATGCCACAGGGCTTTATGTGTAGCAGAGCTGGCCAATTACTTCCATAGTTACAGTAAAGCCTGACAGCATACCCTGGTTTACCCCTTCCCCTCATATTGAGAAGATATTCCCTATCCTGCACCTACTGCAATCCATACACTGCAGTAGGTGCAGGATACCTGCTGACAGGGGTGTTTTTAGACCCCCTTGGGGCTTTAGGCAAGAAGGACCATGGCAACCCCCAGCTTGGAATAATGATGAATGAAGTTCAGGACAGCAGATCAGTAAGTAAATATTTTATTAAAGAATTAACATATAAAATAAATGATAAATAACATAAACCTGGTCCATATGCAATATCAACTGTCCCTTAGGGCCCCTACCAGCTCAGGTTGCCTACCCCATTGGGATGCCTCTGCCTACTATGGAGTGTCTCACACCCTATGCCATTGGGCCTTGCCAGATAAGCCTATAGCGTTTCCCAGGAGTCAACAGGACCGCTCCATTTTCATTCACACTCTACTGTCACTCTTCATTCGCCTTTATCTTGCACACTCGTTCTTACTTGCTGGAGTTCTCTCATTTACTTTTATTTTCACAGTTCATCCACTTTGGGTGTGGTCTTCCTCTTAACCTTTCACCATTAACATCTGGTTGCATTATTCTCCTTGCTTATTTTCTGTCCTCCAATCTCTCGATGTCCTCAAACCATCTTGACACACATTAATCTGTCTGTCCAGGCAACATTATCAAAACACATATCCTTACCTCCTCATTTCATTCCTGTCCCTCCATGTAATTCTACATATACCCCTCAAACAGTTTGTTTCCATTGTTTTCAACTGTTTCTTATCAGTCTCTCCCATGTTCAGTGTTTCAGCACCGTACAACACAGTGGGTGCCGTTATTCCTTTGTTATAGCTTTCTCTTTACCAAGATATCTAATATCCTATGTTTAAAGATTTTTAGTTCACCAAATACATTTCCTGATTTTGTCTTCTCAAATACCTTCACTTTATTTCTCCCAACATTTATCTGTAATTCCATCTTACACACCCTATAGAAATTATTAATCACTTGGAAATTCCCTATCACTCTTTGCTAGTGTCATCTTCAAATGGACATGCTACTACAACACATTTCATTCCATTCTGTGTCAGCCATGCATCAGCATTTTCTATTTTACCTTTTGTCCTCCATGCCATCAATAAAAATTTAAAAGAACTACAGAAATATCATATACCCACATGTCTTACTTTTTAATTTTATTCAATTACAAGTTGAGAATCCACTAGATTTATCAACCTGTAAAGCAAGAAACAGATGAATGGAAAACTGTTATTTTAATAGGTTGTATGTATTTAATTTCTCAAGTCTTGTGTACATGATAAAAGACTTTGTTGCTCACATTTTTTTTCTTCATTTCTTTCAGTTTGGCATGTTTGCAGGTGGGCTTAGTGTGTTTGGTGGGGAGGATGCTGTGGATGATGGAGAGGAAGCCAATGCAGGGATAGAGATAACACTGCTGAACACACAGCTACGACCTTATGTGTTCTTCACAGGTCAAGGAGAGCTAATGGGACATGTTTGGTCTGGAACAGGATCAGAAAGAACCACAGCTCTTCAGGTATATTAGTATATTCAGTAATGAAAGAAATCCATGTAGGAATATTTGCAGTAGAAATGTAATATATATTGTATCATGCAGTCTGTAAACTAACAGTTTAATTACAGGCAACCCCCGATTAACGAACGTTCACACAATGAAATTTCGCTACAATGAATGTTTCCTTTTACTACCTTACCTTACTAACACCAAACTCGCGTTAACAAAATTTTATCTGGGTAATTTTTTCCAAGTTTGAAAGCCCTGCCGTATCACGCAAGCCGACAGGCTTTTGAATACACAAGCACCTCTCGTGAACAAAACACGCATCCTCACTCCTCTACCCTTCCCCGCTCTTAGTTCTAAACAATAACAGTGTCCAGCAGCAGCTCGTCTTCCCTCACTCAACATCCCACCAAAATGCCCTGCAACCAGCCCTGCAATGTCGCCTAGCGTTGCTAAGAAGACCAGGAAGTCTCTTACTCTCGAAGTGAAGCTGGATATTATTCACAGACACGAGAGAGGCGAGAAAACTAATAGTATTGCTCGCCACCATGGCTTGACTCCATCTACTTAGTCTTAAATTAAACTGCTTAAATGTTTAACTTCATAATTTTTACTTTCATTAAACCTTTTACTGTACTATGATGCACTCTCGCTTTGTTTACTCTCAATGGAAGTTCAAGTCAGGGGTCAAACTTGTTATAATTGGTTTGTTTAACGAAAATTCACACAACGAACGTTTTTTTAGGAACGTAACCCATTTGTTAAGCGGGGTTTGCCTGTATATTGAATTGATGAATTTACAGTTATTCAGATGTAAATGACTAATTCTGCTTTGTGTTCTTTTCCTGTTTCAGTAATATTTGTATGGTTGTGATTCCATACATTTTAACTTCTATGTATCTATTCATACCAACCCAATTATTTCATGCACAATAATCCAGATAAAGCACCACACATTTGGAAGAAAAAATATAATTAATTAAAGACAATTTGACTTTACAAAAGGAAGATCATGCGTAACAAACCTTATATGCTTTTACTCTAGAGTCATAGACATAACACAGGAAAGAGATGGATGGGTTGACAGTGTATTTTTAGATTTAAAAAAGCATTTCATAAAGTTCCACATGGAAAATTAATAAGTAAACTGGAAGATATGGGGGGAATAAAAGGAAAATTGCTGGAATGGATGAAGAATTTCCTAACTGGAAGAACTATGAGAGTGACAATTAGAGATAAGGAGTCCACCTGGAAGGAAGTTATAGGTGGGGTTTCGCAAGGTTCTGTGTTGGTCCCAATTATGTTTGCAATATACATAAATGACATGGACATAGGAGTAGAAAGCTGTAATGAGTTTCTTTGCAGATGATACAAAACTTTTGAAGAAAGTTGGGTCGCATGATGATGGTAGAACTCTACAGCAGGACTTGGATAGACTATAGGAATGGAGTAAAAGATGGGAGATGGAGTTCAACATTAAGAAATGTAGCATAATGGAATTTGGGAAGAGCAAAAATAGGATAACAAGACAATATAAACTTAGAGAACAGAAGATTAAGAAGGTGGAAAGTGAAAAGGACCTGGAAGTTCTCATAACGAAAGAAATGTCCCTCAATAAACATACAAATAAAATTGTTGGTGAGACCTACAACTTACTGAGAAATATTAGAATTACATTCTCATATATTGATGAAGATATAGTGAAAAAGTTATTGGTATCCTTGATCAGACCACGACTGGAGTATGCAGCAGTACTGTGGTCACCAAACACGAGGAAGAATATCAGAAAAATTGAAAGGATACAAAGAGCAGCCACCAAACTGACCCCAACCTTGTCAGCTCTTACGTATGAAAAGAGACTAGAGAGACTGGAGCAGAGAAGAGAAAGAGGCGACCTGTTGACCATCTACAGAATAATGAATAATATGGAGCTTTCTGATAGGATCAACCTGCTGAAGAGGGACAGAAGGGACACAAGAGGACATGGACTAAAACTCAGAAAAGACAACTACAGAAGAGACTTCAAGAAAAACATAGAGTGATAGATATATGGAACAGACTAGACAGAGAGGTGGTGCGTGCAAAGTCTATACACTTATCCCTCGGCTATCGCGCCCAATTGGGGCCGAAATAGCTGCGCTATAGCCGAAAACGCGATAGCCGAATTGAACAACTAATGGTGAAAATTGTTATTGGTACCGCAACCACAAATTTTACTCCTAATATCCCTCATTTTTACTTTTTAAATTACTGTATAATCCATTGGTACCAATTAAAACATGTCAAGGTTATAACATAAAAAAAAAATTACATCAGCTCATTGTATTTACTAGAGATGTACCGATGCATCGGTATCGGTATCGGAATCGGCGGTATCGCCCCATTTTTTGGGTATCGGTATTGGCTTATTTTATGCCGATACTTACGATACTTAAAAGGAATTTACTACTTAGTGATATATTTGATATAAGATATTGATTACTGAGTAATTTACCTTTGCAAATGACTTCAAAAAGCTTCTAGAATTGCTCCTATTTCACAAACGTTCTCAGAAGGACTTACAGCATCCCCCAAAACAAAGCCTCCCATCTGATAACGATCGCCGTCCACCAACTCATCCTGGTGTCCAGTGCAGTAATCACTATAAGTAGTAGTATCGGTATCGGTGGTATCGGTATCGATAGTAGTATCGGTATTCGCCCAATTAGGTGGTATCGGAATCGGCCAAAATTCTGGTATCGGTTTTGGCCAATGAGCGCTCAGATAACCCATGACGTCATGGCTGGGCACGCGATAGCAGGCATCTGAGGTTGCGATAATGAAATTTTAGCAGCTTTTCATGGGTGCGTGATAGCAATAAAACGCGATAGCTGAAGTCGCGATAGCCGAGGGTTGACTGTACACAACTTTAAGAGAAAATTAGACACTGTGAGATACAGAGATAGAACAACACGAGCATAGGCTCCCCTCCCATAAAATACAACTAGGCAAATACAGTTAGGTAAATATATACACACACACACACACACACACACACACACACACACACACACACACACACACACACACACGGCTGAATGGAAAAAAAGTCAGGAAGTGGAAAGAAAGGAGGTAAATTACAAAGTTGCAAGTCTGGAAAAGGAAATCAAAGAGTCTGGGGAGAAAACTTTGGGCCTTGCTGAAATTATAGATCAACAGATCATAGAAGAGAAGATTGCTGAGAAAGTGGTGAAGGTTATTAAATCAAATGAGACATTGGTGAGGGAAACTGTAGACAAAAAGAGATGTGTGGTGATATTTGGTGTGGAGGAGGATAAGACACCGAGTAAAATGGAGAGAGAAAAACATAAAAAGGTGATAAATAATATCATTAATGTGGTGCAGGAGGAGGAAAAGACCTAGTACAAGAAATAGAGGACTTCCATAGAATTGGAAAGTTCACAAGAGAAGGTATGAGGCCAATAAGAATCAAACTTAAGTCACAAAAGGATGTAGATGAATTGGTGGAGAAGTCATGGAGGCTAGCCCAGCAGGAAACAACAAGGAAGATTTGGTTGAGAAGAGATCTCGGTGAAAAGGAAAGAGAAATGTTAAATGAGTTGAGAAAGGAGGCTTTGAAAAAAATGAAGAGAGGACAGAAGAGGAGAAGAAAGAGTTTTTCTGGAGAATCTTGGATATGAGACTGAGGAAGTGGTTCATAACCCAGAAAAGTACAGCAAGAAAGGACTAAAGAAACTTACGTATGAGCGGAATGTAATGTATTCCAACATAAATGGAGTGATATCGGGATTTTAGAACTCAACGATTACTTGAGGGACAAGAACCCAGATATTGTGGGTCTTACTGAAACAAAACTGAGAGAGGGAGAAGACCTGATGATGGTTGGAGAAGGGAAATATAATGTTTGGAAAAGAAATAGAGTAGGTAAGATGGGAGGAGGAGTGATGTTGCTGGTTAAAAAAGATATAAAGGTGGATCAAGTGAAAGAAGGTATGGGAAAGGCAGAAGTGCTAAAGATCAGAGCAGAAACTAATGAAGGAAAAAGAGGCACTACATAGTGGTGTACGTACCACCTAAGACAAATGCATGGTCAGTACAGGAATATGAAGAAATGATAAGTGATACAGGAACATGTCTGGAAGAAATGTTGGGTGGCTGTGAACGAACTATAATGATGGGAGATTTTAATTGTAAAGAGGTGTGTTGGGAGGACTGGTCAATGGAAGGATCAGAGACAACATGGGGAAATACACTATTGACACTGGCAATGGAAAATGTGTTAACTCAGTGGGTCAAAGAAGATACTAGGTTTGGAGGAGAGGGAGCATCGTCAAGACTGGACTTGGTCTTTAGTACAGAGCCAATGGTCATTGAGGAGATGAGGGTGGAGTGCCCTTTAGCAAAGAGTGATCATGCAGTTTTGGAGTTCAAGGTGATAGATGAAGAGAAATCTAGAAGAAATGAAGAATATAAAGTGGGAAGATGGAATTATGCCAAGACAGATTTTGGAAACCTAAAGAAATTCTTTCAAGAGACAAATTGGATGAAATTCAAGAGTGCTAAGGAGCAAATGAAAAGTGGAAGGAATTTATAAAAATATACAAAGAAGGTGAGAAAAATTTGTACCAATAAGACAACATAGAGAAGTTGGAAAGCAGGACTGGTTTAACGATAGATGTGAAAAGGCTAGAACAAGAAAAGAGGATGCATGGAAGAGGTGGAGAAGGAAAAGACGGATTAAGCAGTGGGAAAGTTACAAAAGAGCAAGAAATGAATATGTGTTGATTAGAAGAGAAGAAAGAAAGAAACAAGAAAAGGATATAATTGATAAATGTAAAGACCAACCAAGGCTTTTTACAGACATGTGAACAACAACATCAAAAATAGAGAAAGTATTGAAAGTTTAGAAGTAAATGGAGTATGCAGTGAAGATCCCAGGAAATGGCAGAGGCTATGAATGGATGCTTTCGGAAGGTATTCACAAAGGAGACTGCTTTTGACAAACCACTGGTAATGGAACAGAAAGGGATTATGAAGGAGTTTCAAGTAACTGTGGAGGAGATCAAGAATATGATGGGGAGTTTAGAAGTGAGAAAAGCTGTGGGACCTGATGGGGTATCAGGATGGATTTTAAGAGAATGCAGGAGCAACTGGCAGAAAAAGTTTGTGAAGTAATTGATGCCTCATTAAGGGAAGGTGTAGTGCCCCAAGACTGGAAAAGAGCTAACATTGTCCCAATCTATAAATCAGGTAACAAGAGAGACCCATTGAACTATAGACCAGTGTCACTTACAAGTGTGGTAGCTAAGATGTGTGAGAGGGTGGTGAAGAATAGATGGACAGACTTCTTGGAGAAAATGACATACTTTGTGAGTGTCAATTTGGTTTTAGAAAAGGGCGTTCATGCACGACAAACCTGATATGTTACTATTCGAGGGTGATAGATGTAATACAGGAAAGAGATGGTTGGGCTGATGGAATATATCTGGATTTAAAAAAGGCCTTTGATAAGGTACCACACCGGAGACTGATCTGGAAACTTGAAATGGTAGGAGGAGTGCATGGCAGTTTACTAAAATGGATGGAAGACTTTTGGTAGGAAGAGAAATGAGAACAATAATTAAGGACAGACCATCAGAATGGGGCTTGGTGGAGAGTGGAGTTCCACAGGGATCAGTGTTGGCACCAGTAATGTTCGCGGTCTACATAAATGACATGGTGGATGGGGTGTCCAGTTATGTGAGCCTATTTGCAGACGATGCAAAATTGTTAAGAAAAGTGAGATGTGACAAAGATTGCGAACTACTCCAGGAAGACTTGGACAGAATATGGAAATGGAGCTGTACATGGCAAATGGAGTTCAACACGACAAAATGCAAGAAAATAGAGTTTGGCAAGAGTGAAAGAAGAATCAGGAGTATGTACAAGATAGGAAATGAAGACATAAAACCAGTCATGAAGAAAAAGACCTTGGGGTGACAATTACCAATGACCTATCGCCAGAGAGACATATAAACAAAATAATTGGAGAAGTATTGAACTTATTGAGGAACATAAGAGTGGCGTTCAGATATTTAGATGAAGAAATGATGAAGAAAATAATTACTGCAATGATAAGACCGAGGCTTGAATATGCAACAATACAGTGGGCTCCGAACTTAAAGAAACACATAAGGAAACTAGAGAAAGTACAGAGGGCTGCAACAAAAATGGTGCCTGACTTAAGAGATTTGACTTATGAAGACAGACTGAAAAGAATGCAACTTCCGACCCTGGAAAACAGAAGAGAAAGGGGAGACCTGATAGCAATATACAGAGTGATGATTGGCATGGAAAAATGGATAGGGAAGATCTGTGTATGTGGAATGAAAGAATGTCGAGAGGGCATGGGAAAAAACTAAAATGGCCACTTATAGGAGAGATGTGAAAAATATAGCTTCCCTCATAGAAGGGTGGAAGCATGGAATAGTTTAGACGTGGAAGTGGTCAACGCAAGGAATATTCATGATTTTAAGAAAAAGCTGGACATTAATAGATATGGAGACGGGACAACACGAGCATAGCTCTTTTCCCGTATGTTACAATTAGGTAAATACAATTAGGTAAATACACACAGCACAGACACCGTGCCAACCACACGCGCTGAGCAGCTCACAGAAAATAACTACAAAAGGAGTTAGAGACTGGCCTAGACGTATGTACAGGGGGAGGGGAGGAAGCCATAGGTTCTCCTGTCTCCAAATTATGTAAGTGTTGGATCACATATACGGAAAGAATAACGAGAGAGTGATGGAACAGAGCAGTGCTGCCAGACATATGGCGAAATCAAAACATACGCCATCGTGTGAAAACCAACGGTACATTGAAACTCTGGTTGGTCTAAAGAAACTAACAGATGATATTATGGACAAGGATTTTTCTGGATTCAGGGATGAATGAGGTAATATGAAAAGGTTAATCAATGTAGAAAAGGAATTAAGGTATATGAAGGAGGTGATGTGAGTCTAATGGACAAACAGGACCGACTAATAATGGAAAACACAGACCTGAAATTGAGATTAACAGAATGTGTGAAGGTCAGTGCAATCAATCAGGGATTGAAAGAGGAGATACAAGAACTAAAGAAACAAAATGACGTACTAAAAGCCACATGCCAAGACTACGAAAGCTCCTTAAGGAGCTTGCCGGTTAAAGTGCAGGATGGGATTGTGGACAGGGCAGAATGTGGATTGGGTGAAAACAAGCTGAAGGAACTACGAAATAAATGGAAACAGGACCAAGAAGAGGAAAAAGTTAAATTTTCAGACTGTAAAGAGACAAATTCAGGAGAAGACGAAAGTCGCAGTAATTGAAGTTATTAAAGAGAAAGAAGACCTTGTGCATGATGCAGTGGACAAAAAAAAAAAAAAAAGCTTCGTGATATTTGGGATGAAGGAAAAGAAAAATCCAAATAAATTCACGAGAGAACGTGGAGAAAGAATTGGCCAAAACTGTTATCAAACGAATACAAGACAGTACACAAGAATTAGATCAGGAGGTGGAGGAAGTGATCAGGCTAGGAAGATACAGTGAAGAGGGTAGAAAACCAATGAAGGTGAGAATGAGATCCCAAGTGGCTGTAGAGGAAATTATGTCTAGAAAAGGGAAGCTGTCCGATGATATTGAACACAAGGATATATGGGTAACAAGAGAATGAATTTACAGGAAAGTGAAATGGAAAAAGTGCTAAGAAGTGAAGCTAAGGAAAAAAACGAGAAAAGGACAGAGATAAAGATTAATTTTTACTGGAGGGTTCTGGATGTGAAACTAAAGAGGTGGTACCTAAGGAAGAAAGAGAGGTCATGGAGGAGGCAAGAAATTAAGAGTGACTTATACTATTATAGATGGATTGTTATCAAGCATATTGGAAGTTAGGGATTATTTGAAAGAGAAAAAGCCGGATGTAATGTGCATCGTTCAAACAAAACAGAGGAGGAATCCATGCCAACTTTAAAGAGGAGGGATATAATACCTGGAGGAGGGACAGGAAGGATAAAGGGGGAGGAGGAGTGCTAATAATGGTTCGTGAAAACATATGTGGAGGATGTGCAATATGAAAAGAACAAAATGGAAGTATTGGGAGTAACAATCAGAACAGAAGATTTGAAGAAAAGAAAAATTATAGTTACATATGTTCCACCAAAGACTAATACATGGGGATCAGAAGAGCATAAAGATATGCAAAGGGATGTGATAAAGTGCCTAGATAACATGATAAGAAGAGATAGAAGAATACTTTTTAGTTGGAGATTTTAACTGTAAAAATGTAAACTGGAAAGAGATGGAAGTAATGGATAATGCTGAGCAGTGGAGCGAGAAAGTGTTACAGTTGACTATGGTTAATGCAATGGACCAGTAGGTGGAAGAGTCAACAAGGTACAAGAGGAAAGAAGAACCATCGTTGCTTGACCTAGTTTTCACAAAGAAACCAGAGCCCCCTCCAATCATACAGTACCTTAGTCCAGTGGGGAGAAGTGATCATGTGACATTAGAGATGCAAATTCAGAAGGAAGATGAGATAAGTTACTGAGAGGACTATAAAGGAGAGAGATTAAATTATGCAAGAGCAGAATTTGAAAAATTAAGGATCTATTTTGCTGATATTGAGTGGAGTAATATTATGTACAGAAAGACAGTACAAGGGAAATATGACATATTCTTACAGAAATATAATGGAGTAAAAAAGTTTGTACCTTTTTATAAAGTTCTGAAAAAAATACATGCTTGGTACAATGCTAAATGCATACAAGCAAAAAAGGCAAAAGATAAAGCATGGAAGAAACTCATAAAGCAGGGAAATGACTATAGCAGACGACAGTACAAAGATGCCAGAAACTAATATATTAGAGTAAGGAGAGTGGAAAAAAGAAACTTTGAGAAAGATGTAGTGACTAAAAGCAAAAATGAACCCAAACTTTTCTACAAGTTTATAAACGGCAAAACAAAAAATAAGGAAATAATTGAAAAAATAATTAAAGAAGGGAAGACATACCAAACAGAGAAGGAAATGTGTGAAATAATGAATGAGAGCTTCAAAACGGTATTCACATGGGTTTGCCAAGGATTACAGGAGATCACAGTGCACAAAGAGGATATTGGAAGATTATTTAATAAGTTGGAAGTCAGAAAAGCAATGGGGCCAGATGGTGTATTAAGCTGGGTGTTAAAAGAATGTAAAGAGCAAATACTAGATCCAATTTGGGAAATAATTACAAGTTCAATAAATGAAGGGAAAGTTTCACTAGAATGAAAGAGAGCCAACATAATACCGATATTTAAAGGAAGAAAGGCAAATGAACCACTAAACTACAGACCAGTGTCACTTACAAGTGTTTTGGGGAAGTTATGTGAAATAATTATCAAAGAAAAATGGGTTAAATTTCTAGAAGAGGAGCAAGTCATATCAAACAGACAATTTGGGTTCAGGACAGAGCGGTCATGTGTATCAAACTTATTAAGCTTCTACCCGAGAGTTATTGCAGGACTTGAAAACAGAGATGGATGGGTAGACATAGTATACCTAGATATTCAAAAGGCTTTTGATAAAGTCCCTCATGGAAGACTACTTTGGAAACTAGAGAACATAGGAGGACTGCGAGGAACTTTGCTCAAGTGGACAAGAGATTATTTGAAGGATAGGGAATTGAGAATTGTGATCAGAAAGATACATACTCAACTTGGGGGAAAAGTAACTAGCGGAGTGCCACAAGGGTCAGTGTTAGGCTCCATTATATTTCAGATTTATGTAAACGACATTCACGTTGGGATAAACAGTTATATCAATTTATTTGTTGATGATGCAAAGCTGCTAAGAGTTATCAAAACCAGAGAAGACTGTCTGCTGTTGCAGGAAGATATAAACAAGATCTATGAGTTGAGCAGGAAGTGGAAATTGGAGTTTAATGCTAAGAAATGTCACATAATGGAACTAGGAAAGAGTAAGAGAAGACTGGTATGGAACTATTTGATGGGAGAGGAACAAATAATGAAGACTAAAGAGGAAAAAGATCTGGGAGTGATCATACAGGAAAATCTGAGCCCCGAAAAACACATAAGCAAGATATTTGGACTATCATATAAAATGTTGACTAATATAAGAGTGGCATTTCATTACATGGATAAAGATATGATGAAAAAAATCATCAAAAGCATGATATGTCCAAGGCTGGAATATGCAGCAGTGGTATGGTCTCCGAGCTCTAAAAAGGATATAAGAAAATTGGAAAGGATACAGAAGATTGCTACAAAGATGGTGCCGGAATTAAAGGACCTCACATGTGAAGAACGACGGAAGGAAATGGGACTGCCAACCTTATAAGATAGAAGAGAATGTGGAGACCTAATAACAATGTATAAGATAGTAAATGATATTGAAAAGATAGGCAAAGAAGACCTGGTGCTGTTGACAGAAGATGATGGAAGGACAAGAGGACATGAAAAGAAGATCAGGATGAGGCAGTGTGTGAAGGATATGGGAAAATACAGTTTTCCACACAGAACAGTGGAAAAATGGAATGCATTGGATAATGAAGTTGTTACAGCACATAATGTGCATAACTTCAAGGAAAAATTATATAAATGGAGATATGGAGACAGAACACTATGAGCCCTGCTCGAACCCTGTACAATACAACTAGGTAAATACACACACACACACACACACACACACACACACACACACACACACACACACACACACACACACACACACACACACACACACACACACACACACACACAGTTTTAAAGAGAAATTGGATAAGTGTAGATATGGAGACGGGGCCACACAAGCATAAAGCCCAGGCCCTGTAAAACTACAACTAGGTAAATACACACACATACACAAATGTTGAACCTGTTGAAAGTAGTTTTAAGTGGTTTCCCAGCTGTGGCCATGCTAATGCACCACCACTAGTAGATTCGGTCTGCCTGTAGTCGTGGTCGTGGTCAATTGTGCTCTTAACCCATTATCTGCCAGTGAAAAGGAACATATGGTACAATGTAAGAAATTAAACAACAAAACATTTATGATTTAAGATATTCTTGCCTTTAGTTGTTTTAGTTATGATAACAAGTACTACTTTACATGTGAGTAATGTAGTGTCTTAATTGGCAGGGCACACTTCTGCTGCAAGACCACCTCCAGGTAGTGCCTCTGCAGAATGGTCTTAATGCTGAGCTGCTTCTGAATGGTGCACTGTCTTATGACTTGGCGGGACAGATTCAGGTTTCCCTGTGGAATCGTAATGCTCATAGTCTTGTTGAAGTTGGGTGAGCAACATATTTTTTTTGCCTCATTATACTAGATATTTGTAACTACTACCTATTTCAGGGGCCATGTCACACTGTTTTAAGATGAAAGATTTTAAGAAAATGTTAGTCATGTCCACCTTCTAAGTAGCCTTTCTTTCCTATTACATCATTCAGTTTCATTTATACTTTCCCAACAAACTCTTCATTTTCATCCTTTCAGATTGAATAGAACATCTTTCCTTTCTTTCAGCCAGTTCCACTACTTTACAAGTAATTCCATTTGCACAAGCACTCATGGCATATCTGCGATAAATTTTCCTTCTTTACCCTCTCAAACCTTGTTATACCACAAGATATCTCTTGATTCCACTGCATGTGCTCTTGACTTCTACCCTTTTATGTGTCCAAGCCTCTGATTTGCAAGTCAATGTTGACAGAAATAAATTTTATTGAACTAGTCTTTACAATTATGAACACATTTCTTCCTTCATAATCTTTTTAAGTGATCTTATGATACACCTATAGCACCATCTCTTTTCTCCATCTGTCTCTCCAAGTTTACATAATACTGTCATCAGATACTTAGTCTCTTTTGTATTTATCTAGTTGTGTTTTACTGGAAAGGACCTGTGCACGTGCTATCCTGTCTCCATACCTATAGTCATTCAGTGTAGCCTTAAAGTCATGTATATTTCTTGCTTGAATGACTGCTTCATCCAAATTGTTCCATATTTCTGTACTTATGTTTGGAGGGCTATATTCCTTAATGTCTCTTCTACATGTAGTCTTTTTCAATTTAATGCTGTGTCCCCTTGTATTTCTTGAATTCCACACTAATAAGTCATCTTTGTTGACTGTGTCCATCCCCTTCCATGTTCTGTATATAGCAATTAGGTTTTCTCTTTCTCTCCTTTGTTGCAGTGTTGAAAGGTTTAATTTCTTTAATCTGTCCTCATAAGTTAGGTCTTTCAAATTTGGAACCATTTTGGTTGCAGCTCTTTGGATCCTTTCTATTTTCCTTATATTTTTCTTAATATGGGGGACCATATAAATGCAATATATTCTAGTTTTGATTGAATCATGTACTCTATTAGTTTTTTTCATCATCTCTTCATCTATATAGATAAATAGGTAAATGCCCGTTTAATTTTTCTTATAACTCAAATGTTTTCCCAACTATGTTGTTGACATGTTTTTCCTGTGACAAATTGTCATTTACAGTATTGTAATACCCAAGTCTTTTTCTTATTTTGTTTTCTGAATTTCTATCCCTCCCAGGGTGTAAGATCTCTTCTGTCTTCTTATGTTTTTCCCTAGTTCCATCACTTGCCACTTTTTTGCATTGAATTCCATTTCCCATTTCTTGTTTCACTAATGTATCTTATCCAAGTCTTTCTGTAGCATTTCACAATCCATGTCATTTTCCACTTGTTTCAGTAACTTTATGTCATCTACAAATAAGCTTATATAACTGTCCACCTCATCAACCATATCACTGATATACACTATGAACATTACAGGTGCCAGAACTGTTCCCTGTGGAACTCCACTCTGTATCATTTTGATTCCTCACCTTTTATCACTGTTCTCATTTCTCTGTCTTTTATGAAATGTCATCTGGCAACTAGCAGCAGCCAGGAGGCACGCGGTTTAATTCTGTGACTCATCAAATATGGGACCACGATCGTGGACAGGAGGCATTTTCCTCAAAGCCACGATCGTGGTCCGAAGCACTGAAAGGGTTAAAAGGAATCATCTATATATAGATCATGCTACAATTTAGTGAGGTAAAATCAAAACAAACATCTATGTATAGATGATCCGACAAAGAAGTCCCAACCTCAAAACGTCTATATATAGATCCTCCACTGGAAAGGGGTTAAATACTTGTTCCATATGTAGTTTCTATGTTAAGTTTCAGCTTTAAAATGTAATATAGTTTAAGATTTTTCTTCAAATGCAAATGTTTTTTCCCTCTCACTTTTATATTTGGCTCCCTTGGTCTGTCAGAGCTAGGATGGTACTTCCTAACAGAGGACTTTCCTAGTGGCATTCAGAAACTGTTACCTTAATAATAATACTGTGGTATTTTCTTTGCAACTTTCAGAGCTGCCATGGTCATCCAAGGAGTGGCTCGAGTTGACAGCTCTTTCATTCAGACATTGATTGAGTTCAATGTAGGAACACAAGCTCAACTGAATTTCATGTCAGATCTTGAGTTTTATGATGATGTCATGATGTGCCTGAAAATGGTAAGTTTTGGGATTTCATATTTAATTCTCCATCTATTAGAAATAAATCATAGCCATCATACAATTTCCGTTTAAGTTATTTGCAGTTGATTTTGTATATATGTATTCTATGTATATCTATCTCTTTGATGTCTCACTTTCTGTGAGAGTATCCTCCACAGAGGTGGCTTCCACTTGTCCCTATCCAGGTCTTTGTTTCTTATTTGTTGAAGCACTTAGCCTCTACTAACACTTTTAACACATACATGTATGTTCCTTAGTACTACACTACCATCTTACCTTCCAAATGGAGGAAGCAGTAGACCCTGCCAAAACAGTAGTTACTCTCAGTGAGGTCTAATAGCACTGGTTCAGGGGATACTGTGAACTTATCATTAAAGCCAGCTGTGACCTCACTGAACGTTTCTCTTTCTCACAACATAACGGGGCAGTCACAGTCCCTAACACACACATACATTCTTCACTCAAGATTTAGAATTGAAAAAAAAAATAAAAAAGATAGCTCCTCTACCAGCCAAGGAGTCCCACTTTTCCTTTTAATTTTTTTTTAAGGACCAGCATCACAGTGGCCCTTTTCTTCTATCACATTTTTTGTTGCCCTTGGCTGGTTGTCCCTCTTACACACACACAAAAAAAAAAACCTTCCTCTCCCTTTTACACTTCAACTTTATTCACACATGCTTTCTTTACTTACTTTACTTTTTATAATATTCCATCACTGCACAATTTACACAGCTTACACTGGCATTCACACAATTTCATTGCTTTCACTTCCTTTGATGTCACTCTACAAACCACACTTGTGTAACTAACTTGCTTAACATGCTCTCTCAAAATTATTGATCTGAGAGAGTATGTGGAATACTCCAGGAGAGGTATTTACGGGGATGTAGGCAGTGCTGCAGATTGAGTGATTCCCCGTGTCCTCTCTTCCCGGTTCCCTTTGTGGTCTCATTTATACAATTGAGCAGCTGCAGCCTGCCCTCTAAAGACAACTTCTACTACTTCCTACACTACACTACAACACCTTACACTTTTACACTCTCTTCAAATCAAAATTTAATAATGGCTTCACCACGCCCTGCCTCGGAGTCCCCTCTGGGAGGGACCATAAATGTCCCCAGGTCGGACTGCCCTCTGCTGTCGACCTTGGGTGTCTTGACACTTCATCTAATACTTTCACTATCAATTTCTGCAACATTCGTGGCCTTCGTTCTAATTTTCAATCTGTGGAACACCACTCTCCTCTACTAAACCTCATCTTCTCTTCCTAACCGAAACACAGTTGTCTGTGACTACTGACAGCAGCCCTTTTCTGTTCCCTCCTACTTGCTCTATCCTCATTTTCAATCCAAAGCTGGATGTTGCGCATACGTGCGTAACGACACCACTTGCTCTCGTGCCCACAATCTTGAATCTTCAGAATTTTCTACCATCTGGCTAAGACTTCAATGTCACTCTCTAACTAAATTCATCTGTGCTGTATACCTCTCACCTAATTCCTCTGACTATGTAAAATTCTTTGACTATTTGACTTCCAAGGTGGAGCACATCTTATCTCACTTTCCTTTTGCTGAGATCTCCATTTTAGGGATTTCAATGTTCACCACCAGCTTTGGCTTTCATCTTCTTTCACTGACCAACCTGGTGAACAAACCTTCAACTTTGCTATCCTTCATGACCTAGAGCAGCTAGTGAAGTTCCCTACCCGTATTCCTGACCGCCTTGGAGACACGCCCAACATTCTTGATCTTTTCCTAACCTCCAACCCTTCTGCTTACTCTGTTAAACTTTCCTCTCCGTTGGGCTCCTCCGACCACAATCTAATTTCCGTTACCAGTTCTATCACTCCAGTGCAGCCTCAGGACCCGCCTAAGCGGAGGTGCTTCTGGCATTTTAACTCTGCTAAGTGGGAGGAACTAAGGCAGTACTATTCTGATTTCCTTGGGATGATTATTGTTTTCATGTCAGAGATCCTTCTCTTTGTGCCGAGCGCATAACAGAGGTGATTATCTCTGGCATGGAGCTACATTCCTCATACTTTCTCTAACCCTAAAGCTAAAAAGCCTTGGTTTAACTCTGCTTGTTCTCGTGCTGTCAATGATAGAGGCGGCTCACAAACGGTTCCGTAGCCATCCAACTGCTGAAACTCATGCCCTATATATTTCTGCCCGTAATCATGCCAAATCTATTCTCCAACTTACTAAAAACTCTTTCATCAATAGAAAATGTCAAAGTCTTTCCAATTCTAACTCCTCTCGAGATTTCTGGCATCTAGCCAATAATATCTCTAACAACTTTACTTCTTCGTCTTTCCCTCCTTTACTTCATCCAGATGGCTCTACAGCTGTCTCTTCTTTTCTAAAGCTGAACTCTTCGCTCAAACCTTTGCTACCAACTCAACTTTGGATGATTCTGGGCATATTCCTCCTACTCCTCCACCCTCTGACTACTTCATCCCTAAAATTAAAATTCTTTATAAAGACGTTTTCCTGGCCCTCTCTGGCCTTGATTCTCGGAAGGCTTACGGTCCGGATGGAGTCCCTCCTGTTGTTCTCAAAAACTGTGCTTCCGAACTCGCTCACTGCCTGGTCAAACTCTTTCATCTGTGTCTCTCTACTTCTATTTATCCTTCTTGCTGGAAGTTTGCTCACATTCAACCTGTCCCTAAAAAAGGTGACCACTCCAATCCTTCTAACTACCGCCCTATAGCTTTGATTTCCTGCCTTTCTAAAGCCTTTGAGTCTATCCTTAATAGGAAGATAATGAGGCATCTATCAGCTCACAACCTTCTCTCTGATTGCCAGTATGGTTTCCGTAAAGGCAGATCTACTGGTGATCTTCTTACTTTCCTAACTGAATCTTGGTCATCCTCTTTTAGGGACTTCGGTGAAACCTTTGCTGTCGGCCTTGACATATCGAAAGCCTTCGATAGAGTCTGGCACAAATCTTTAATTTCTAAACTACCCTCCTACGGATTCTATCCTTCTCTCTGTACCTTCATCTCCAGTTTCCTTTCCGATCGTTCTATTGCTGCTGTAGTAGACGGTCACTGTTCTTCCCTAAAACTATCAACAGTGGTGTTCCACAGGGTTCTGTCCTATCACCCACTCTCTTTCTATTATTCATCAATGATCTCCTAAATCTGACTCAATGCCCTATCCACTCCTATG